>NC_050577.1:224823048-225123048 GCF_011100635.1 Trichosurus vulpecula | reverse complement strand
TCCTCTCTGTGGTCTATTGCATTGTTTTGATTTTGGTCACCATTTTGTCATAAAGAAAGCAATGCCTTCTGGAGGGACTAGAGTAAATAATTGGAAATCATGAGCAGTACCAGGAGGAATGTCTTGAAATCAAAATATTATTGTTGTTGGTGTTATCTCATCATTCTTGAAGAAAACAATATTTTACTGATGTGATATTAAAAAAATGCAGTAGGAGGACACGGATGAAACACAGAGACTGACCAGAACCTAATAAATTAGATTTAAGGAAATGTAGTCTCAGGCTTTCTACCGAAGGATTTATTGTGAAATTGACTATTTATCTGATAATTTATGGACATTAACATTGCTATTCATAGATTTCTGAATCATATTCAAGTGTGGTTTTCCCATATTCTAGTGATGTTTGTGGTCCCTAAAAGCTTTTCGCCATTTTCCCATAAGCGTGGTTTTCTTGTCTGGTATAACACTTCCATTACCAATGGCTCCACTCAGCCTCCTTCCTTAATCTCTCTGAATAGTCTTATTTCCACCCTTTTTTTCTTCTTTGACAAAAAACATTTGCTGAGATTAGTGAGAAGCTAGACTAAGTATAGGGGAAGCTCTTAGAGTTACCTTTTTCAAAAAAATTTTGCTTTCAATGGTCATGAATTTAAGCACATCTTTATAATCATTTATTTCAGAAATGCAATGTTGCAGAAATTCTAAGCACTACTGTTTCAGACATAATAATGAAGGTAGGAACATAATGCAAACATAGATGAATAAGGTCTTTAAAAGTGAAAAGTCACCATTAGTTATTCACTTTCCTTAGTAAATTAAACTACAGGCATTCTTCTTCTTCTTCTTCAATCTAAGGTAGGAGTTATGCTCAGCTACACATACTCCATACACAGTGACACTATGTTCTTTGCCATGCTTCACAGGAGACACTCCATCTCCCAGATCAGGGCGTTTGCACTAACCATTTACCGTACTTTTCTCATCTCTGCCTGCTAGCTTCCTTGGCTTCCTTAAGGTCTAAGGCTAAAGTCCCACTTTCAACAAGAAGCATTTATCAGTCCTCCTTAAGACTTACGCCTTTCCTCTCCAGTTTATCTGTTCCATACCTAATTTGTACATAGTTGTTTGTTTATTATCTCCCCAATTAGATTGTAAGTTACTTGAGGGGAGGGACTATTTTTGCCTTTCTTTGAATGTCCAGCACTTAGTACAATGCTTGACACATAGTAGGTGTTTAATAAATGCTTGTTGACAATTTTTAAATAGAGGAATATGTTACATGAGCTAAGAATAGTTCCAAGTCCTTAGATGTCACCATCTAAGGCTTTTCTTTCATCTGTGATGCTTACTAAACTCTATAATAGGATAAATGACATCTGTCCTCCATCATTGATTAGCTTTTTGCATCTAACCTAAGGCAAATTATTCTTTTTAGTGATTCAGAAAATGGGACAATATTTGAAATAACTGCAGTTGTTTAAAATCTCCAGTCTTCCATGAGTCTTCTGCCAGTCCAATAAATTTTATCCTTTATTTCTATTGTAAGATCATACTTTACTTGGGAACATAAGGACGCTACTCAGGAGTCTAGAATTACCCGAGGACAGGATATAAATAATGAGAAATGTTATAAATATTTGTTCCCCCCTATAATTAATAGGGAAAACATTGTTATTGGTTTCCTATCTTGAAGTTTCTCTCCTTGCCCAAATCATTCAGCCAACAATAGCAAAACAGAGGTCCCACTTTCCTCCGCACTACAATGTCTGAATGGAACAAATGTTTTCCATGTTGGCACCTATTAAGAAGAACCACAATGAGGATGATGAGGATAAAGAGACTTCTTTAAAAACATTCCTTTCAAAAATCCAAGTCTAAATTTAGTGGTGGCCCCTGAAAAATCCAAGATTTTAAGAGACCGATTCTTGTATCTCCATGATGAATCTGTCAATCTGATGGCAAGATTATAGTTTTAGTGCTAGAAGGGACTTTTAAGGTCAGTTCTTTCATTTAATAAGTGTTTTATGTACAGATAAGGGAACTGAGACCTAGACAGGTTAATTGAGTAGCTTATGGTCGCAGTGATAGGAAAAATATCTACCCCTCCCCCCTTTCTCGGTGTGGTTTAAACTAAATTTTCCCTAAAAGGAGACAAAGCCGGTATTTGATACAACTTGATACAACTACCTTGCAGTCTGGTTGTATTTATGTTCCTTCCTGGTCACCTAAAGACATAAAAGGTCTATCCATATGGGATGACACCATTAAGATATGATGGGTATTAGCAATTAGCTATCCTGTTGATCAGGTGTCTGAGTCTACTGAAGCTATGGGCTGCTATGTCCTTGTTGAATATCTTTGCTATGTTAGGGCCAAATATACCCCTTTAGTAAGCTGTTCAATGACCCATGAGTGCCTCATTTCATTTCAACATCCAAACCTGAATGAACAGGATATCAACAACAGGCCTGCCCCTAATAGTCACAAAGGATATCTGTTTTAAATGAAAGAAGTAATGCCTATGGCCTAAGTACTTTGCTATATATACTGATTTGTGGATTTGGCTGTTTGATTTTAGTCTGATGCCTAAGAAAAAAATTATTGTCAATGCATGTGATCAAAGGAATGGCTTAATAGTGGACAGATATGAAATCTCATTGGCCATCTTGGGAAGAATGAGGACTTGCTCTGGGGAAGAAAAAAAGCCTTTTCTACTCATTCACTCCTTTACTCACTGAATCAAACAACAAGAATTTATTAAACATTTTTTCCAGTTGTTTCAGTCATGTCTGACTCTTTGTGACCCCATTTGGGGTTTGCTTGGCAAAGATCCTGGAATGGTTTGCTCTTTGCAGATGATGAACTGAGGCAAACAGGGTTAAGTGACTTGCCCAGGTCACATAGCTAGAAAGTGTCTGAGGGTGGATTTGAACTCAGGTCTTCCCAGGTGCTCCATCCATTTTCCCACCTAACTGCCAGCTACTGTGCTGGGCTCTGCGGATACAAAGATATAAATGAAATAATGAGTTACATAGAAATGGATTAATGTAAATGAATTAAGAATTAAGATAGAAGGCATGGAGAAGGAAATTTTTTGATTTGAGGAAAAATAGAATTTACAAATAAAAATCTTTAAAACAGACTAATTCTTCTGGCTGGTTTAAAAGGAGATGATCTTCTGGAGAAAAAGTAGAATGAATGAAAAAGCCTTGCTCCTAGAAAACTCTCACAGAATTGGCATGTCTAGTCATGCACATGGTCAACTGAGAAGGAACTCATGCACTAATGATGGATCAGCAGTGAAACTAAATACCTTTGCTACCCAGGTTACTATCTCAGTGGGCATTAGTGCTTGCCTATACATGGGGAATGATAGGAGGCATAATTAAGTACATATGCCTAGATGTAATTAAAGTTTTCTTTTGCCTAGCCAAGGCTTTTTCTGTAACTGTAAGCAAATTACTTAACCCGTCAAAGTCTCTGTTTATCAGTTCATAGAATGGGAGTGGGAATTTCTTCATTTTGGAAATGCCTAGACACTTGTTAATTTTGGATTAGCTAGAAATACCTAGCCCAAGGTCATATCAACTTAGCCATGTAGATGTTATTTCATATCAACTGAGATAATATGTGTAAAGCTTTACAAACCTTTGTTTGTTGTTTTGTCAATTAATTGTGTTTGACTCTTTGTGAACTTATTTGGGGTTCTCATGGCAAAGATGCTGGAGTGATTTTTCTTCTCCAGCTCATTTTACAGATGAGGAACTGTGGCAAACAGGGTTAAGTGGCTTGTCCAGGGTTACACAGCTAAGTGTCTGAAGTCAGATTTGAACTCAGATCCTACTGACTCCAGGGCTGGTACCCTATTCATTGCACCACCTAGGTGCCCATTGCAAACCTTACAGAACTCTCTAAATGTTGTTGTCGTTATCATTACTGTTTGGTATTGTATAGCTACTTAGTAAATATTATTCGACCTCTTTGGTTGTTGCCATAGAAATGGGTACTATTGTCAGTGAAACAAGAGCACATATATAACTTGTGCTGAAAATACCTTTCAAAAGACTTGAGATGTCTAAAAATAACTGACTCGCAAAATTCATATTAGTCCCCTTGTAACTCAAAGAATGCCTTGTTTTGTAACTCTTCAATACGTTTTTAAAAAATGCTTTTTATTAATATATCTGAACATAGATTACCATGCTCCTCCTCCTCCCAGTCACATTGAACCCTTCCTTGTAAAAGAAAAAAAACCCAGTTAAGTGAGACCAACGATACAGTGACTATATCTGACAATATATGTAGCATTCTGCCCCTGTAGTTGCTTGCTTCTCTGGCCAAGAGGATCATAAAAACATAAATCTCACTATCTTTTCTCAAGGACCAAGATTGGTTATTAGACTTGCTCAGAGGTTAACTTCGTTTTAGTGCTCTTTTCCTTTATCGGATATGCTTTATCTCTTAATAATAGGTATTAGAGTTACCTGCTTAGGTCTTATCCTCTTATAAAATGTGAGCTCCATGGAGACAGGGCCTGTGTTTTATCTAAACATTGTATCTCCTTCAGCAACACTGTCCATAGTAGGCATTTAATTTGCCATGTTGTACAGAATTGCATTGTACTGTGTTGTAAAAGGTTGGATTTTATTACTATTTTCTCCTCCTGGATAGTCTGACCTTCCTCTGGTTTTTATTATAATATGAAGGTAAGAAACAAAACTATCTCCATGCAGTGGAAAACTCATAATTTTCCCCAGCTTCCTTGAAAACCCAAGGAACACACATAAGGATACTTTTAGACACTCGCTGTCTGATTTCCTTTTGGCTCACTTTGATTTCTTTAAGGTACTACTCATGGGGCCAGTGCTTATTCTCGTGGCTCACATAAATTATGCATTGCAAGCATTACAGTATTTAGAAATCCAAGTACTCTGTCCACTGTGGCTCTGTCCTTACATGGTCTTCTAAACACAGACATTAATGATAAAATAAAGCAGTGTCTGCTTCCCATTTGTCAGAAAATGAATCATATTTCCTCTCCATCCTCCCCCACCCTCTTTTAGCCTATAGCTGTGGTTTTTAAACTCAGAGATAAAGACAGAACAAGGTAACACATCTCTTATTTAAAAGTCATCAGTGTGAGGCCTTTTCCTTTGAAAGCTGAAAATTTCCTTCCGAGCTTTTTTTGACTTTGCAAAAATCACTTCCTTGTCTAATGAACACTGTCAATCCTAGTCTACAAATCAATTAACTGATAAGTGCCTTTTAAACAGATCTTTTGTGCCTAGGACTGTGTTAGAAATTGAGTGTTTACATAAGAATATTCTTCTGCCTTCAAAGGCACTTAATAATCTCACTGAGGAGACAAAACACAACACAACTGTACCTGTGAAACATACAGCAGGTGATAATATTGAATTTCCTTAAGCTCTAGGAGAGGGCTGTATTACTAATACCACTGAGCTTGGATGGTAGTGTTTTATTTTTCCAAAACCTTAAAGTGCTCACATTCAACATAAATGTTGGAACTAGGCTGCAAAACAAGGGTACTACCCTGACTTTACAGTCTGTACTTTTAAAACATATGCCAACATGTTCCTTTCCCCCTCCAGTCCTCCTACATACCCCAGATGGCATCAATCCTGCTCTGTCTCAAAGTTCTGTTGGCTTCTTTTACTTTTGCATTCCAAACATCTCCTTCCTGGGTGTGGATTGTAAGGAGCTGAGGTGCCCTGGTAATAATCCCAACTCGAGACACAGGTGTTCGAATATTCCAAAATATATTCAGCTTGAACATGCTAGCTTTGTTCTTTTCACATCATCGAATGTTGACATGACAGCACCTGCAGTAGATTGGGCAGGGTTGGTTTTCATCTCCTTTGAAAAACAGTTGTAGGAAGTCAGTACAGGAAGACAACACGTATTTTTTTGCATTGCTCTGTATAGTTGTCTGAGGTCTTTGGAAAAATAGTGTCCCTACCTGACTGCCCGGACCATTTAGTGTTATATCATCTTGACTATATTTTGACAACAGATCCAAAAAGATTAAAGCAACCTTTCAGTTACTATTAAGTTTTCAGTTCACTGACTGCTGAAAAGTAATGCAAACATGAAACATGCTTTGGAGTACAGTGGAAAGAATGTTAGATTTGGAGGTCAAAGGACCTCAGTTCTAATCCTGACTCTCACTTGTGACCTGTATAATTGCAGAGAAATCACTTAAATCTCTGGTCCTCAGTTTACTTTCACAGTTGTGCTAGAGGCAGCTCTAATCAGCTTTTGAGAAGCAGTTCCTAAATTTACAGCAGCATCATTTACTCCTTGGAAATCAGCAAATGATACAAATCAGGACTCAATTTATTGTTTTGTTGATTATCTAGACTTGAGAAAAATGCAGGAAATGTTAATAACACAGATTAAACTTAAAAATGGATCATGTGATCAACTGTGAATGATTTAGCTATTCTCAGCAGTACAGGGATCCCAGACAATCCTGAAGGAGTTATGATGAAAAATGCTATCCACCTTCAGAGAAAGAACTGAAGGAGTCTGAATGCAGATTATAGCATACTTTTTTCTCTTTCTTTTCTTTGTTTCTCCTCCTCCTCCTCTTCTTCTTCTTCCTCCTCCTCCACCTCCTCCTCTTTCTTCTTCTTCTTCAATATAGCTAATATGGAAATGTTTCTCATGAACGCACATGTATAATTTATACCAAATTGCTGCCTTCTCAAGGAGTGAGGGAGAGAATTTGAAACTTAAAATTAAAAAAAAAACAAATGTTAAAAATTTTTGTTTACATATAATTGAGAAAAAAAATTTAAAAAGAATAAAAGGTCCATAAGGCATACATTTGTCCCCCTGGAGGTTTGCATTACTAGCACACCCCTGCCTCTGAGGTCCTTTTCAACTCTTGATCTATAGTCCTATGTTTCCTCTTGATAGACAGGTGTTAGACAACAGATAAGGAATGAGGCATACTGCTGACAGCATGCTTAATTGTTTTACTTTGTTACAAGGGAACTCTCACAGAATGGGAGCAATATAGAAAGGTTTATAACTTAGAAACTTAAAAAAAGGTCTTTTAAAACAAACTTAAAGATAAAAAAGTAGAATAAGCTTAAATAAAAATTTAAAAAACAGGAAAAAAGAAAACTTTCTTCATTACTTCTTCGATTCAATAAAATGTAAGTTCCTTGAGGCAGGGATTTTTTTTTCTCTTTCATTTCTGTCTTTGTATACATGTGTTTTCTGAATTGATCTGCATTTAATGCAGCTCAGTTGAAGCCTTGGCTTCACTTATCTTTGAGGGTAAATTTTTATTTATATCAATTTCTACTCAGGTACTTCTCCAAATTTCAGTAAGTCAGTATAAGGAAGATCAATGAGTTTTTCCACAAATCAAGTTTGTTTCTATCACTTTTTAAAGGAAAAAATCCTCCTAACTAAAACCACTGAATGCTGGGTAGTATTTCTAGGACTAGGGATTTGGCAAGTGGAGACTCACATTGCTTCTTCTGCTCAGGTAAGGACGAGGACAGTAGGGACATCTGAAACATTCTTCTCAATTGGCTTTATCTTGGGGAGTTCTGGGATGACACATGTTCCATAGATAAAAGAAATGATATTTAACTGCAAGATGCATTCAAGAAAAAGGACCGCCAATTCAATAAGAGAAAAAAAATGAGCCCCTACTATGTGGCCAGGCACTGTGCTGAGTACTGGGTGAACAAAGCAAGTCAAAAACAGTCTCTCTTCTCAAGGAACTCAGTCTAACAAGAGAGACAACATGTAAACGACTACGCCCAAATAAGATATAGGCAGGATAAATTAGAGGGAAGGCATTAGCATTAAGAGGGAATCAAGAAAGGTCTTGCCTCAGTTTTCTTCTGTGGTGCTCTTTGGTCCCCAAAAAAGCCATGTATAGCCAAAGACCTCCTGGGCTACTATTAATGAAAAAGAGTAAGCACCATTTTCTATAGAGAGGCTTCCAGCTTTGGGTATACAAGGAGGCGCTTGCATTTTCTGCAGCCCTGACAGAAGATGGCATCAGCTTTTTTTTGGTCTTCATTTTTGGGTGTTTTTAGTTCCTTCTTGAGACTGCAAAGGAATATGCAGGGTCTAGTATTAGTCACCGGAAGGTATTATAGGAGAGGAAAGGCAAGTTGAAAATGTTTCAATGGGCATCCTAAGTCTTTAAAAAGCCTGGATGTGTGCTTTGACCACATGCTAGTCATAATACCTGAACCATGAGGTCATTGGTGGGATTCAGCTGGTTTGCATTGGTTCGGCAGAACCAGTGCCTAATTTTAGGTTGAGTTTGGTGAACTGGTTGTTAGCTTGGGTGGGGCCTTCGCCTGCCACATCAGCAGTGGCGGTGGTGCCTCAGCTCGGTTCCATGGAGGACTGGTTGTTAATTTATTTGAATCCCACCACTGCAAGAGGTGGAGGTGAATGGAACTCATCAAGAATTATGGTCTGAGAACCTTCCAATAAAGGCCACATCATTCCTCTTTGCATTCTTTATGTTCCAACCAAATTATCTTATTTTTTATTCCCCAGGCTATACATTCCATCTCTCACCTCCATGACTAGAAGACATTCCTCCCTTTCCTCTGCCTCTTACCATCATTACTTCATTTCTTTGAGGCTTGGCTCACATGTTGCTTCTGCCAGCGTCCTCATGACTATTTCTCTACCTCTTCTCCCCTTCATGGCTAAACTCTCCTAAAAAGGTGTGGTTTTTTTTTTTTAATAATTAGCATCTCTACTTCTACTCTTCTCACTTAATTCTAAACCCTCTGAAATCTAGCTTTTCACCTCCTCATTTGCCTGAAATTGCTCCCTCCCAAGTCCCACCAATGACCTCTTAATAGCCAACATGACCTCTTGTCAATGCTCATCCTTCTTAACTTCTTTGCAACCTTTGACACTATTGATCACGCTTTTCTCCTTGATATTCTCTCCTCTCTAGGTTTTCATGACACTGCTCTCCTGTTTCTCCTCCTACCCACCTATCTGATCCCTCCTTTCCAGTATCCTTAGTTGGTTTTTTATCTAAGTCATTCCCACTCCACTATGGACGTCCCCAAAGACTCTGTCCTTGGTCGTCTCCTCCCCCTCTATTATCTTGCTTGGTAATTTCATCAGCTTCCATGTATTCAATTATCTTCTAATTATCTTCTCTGTACTGATGATTTTCAGATCTATGTATTCAGCTCCAACTTTTCTCCTGAATTCTAATCTCACATCTACAATTGCCTTCAAAATTAGGATTCCCATAGGCATTTCAAACTCACCATGTCCAAAATAGAACTCATTAACTTTCCCCCTAAACCCTCCCTCGTTTCAAACTTTCCTATTACTGTTGAAGGAACCAGTGATCCAGGCATGGAACCTCTTAGTCATTGACTCCTCTCTCTCTCACACTCATTCCACATCCATTCATTGCCAAATATTGTGGTTTCTACCTTTACAACATCTTTTGTATTTTTTCCTTTTTCTCAGCTCATACAGCTGTCACCCTGGTGCAAGACTTCACACCTCATGCTTGGTCTATCCCAATGGCCTGTTGTTTGTTCTGCCTGCCTCCAGTCTCTTCCCACTCCCAATCCATCCTGTACTCAGCTGCCAAAGACATTTCCCTAAAGCATCATCTGACCATGTCACCCCACTACTCAATAAATTCCAGTGGCTCCCTATTACCTCCAGGCTTAAATATAAATTCCTCTGTCTTATATTTAAACCCTTTCCAACCTGTCCCCTTCCTACATTTTTAGTCTTCTTATACTTCACTCCCCTCCAAGTACTTTCCATTTCTCTAATACCTGCCTTCTTGCAATCTCTCGCACATGACACTCCATCTTCCGACTCCTGGCCTTTCCAAAAGTTGTCCCTCATATTTGGGATGCTCTTCCTGCCTACCTCTACCTACTGGTTCCCCTCAATATTTAGTCTAAATCCCACTTTCTGCAGGAGACCTTTCTTGGTCCACCCCACTATTGGTGTCTACCCCTTGAAATGACCTTCCACAATAAAATATTAGAATACATAAGAAAGAAATGACCTTCCATTTACTCAGTGTGTATCATATAGTTATAATGATTTGTGTATTATCTCCTCAATAGATAGCAAACTCAATTTTATTTGTACGTCCTGCTCTTAAGATGGTGCCTAGTACACAGTAAGTGCTTGGTAAATGTTTGTTGACTGACTAATGATGATGTGCATTAACACCTCAGTAAGGCATTACTGTAATCAATCAAGCTTATGAAAAAGGAAAATTCACTTTTGCTGGTGACAGATCCCTTGAATATTACTCCTGATAACACCTCCCATTTATATATTGTAAGATTTTCAGAATGTTTTCCATATACATTCTTTCATTCCAGTGAGGTTGCTGCTATCCCCTTCTACAGATAAAAAAAAAGAGAGAAAGAGAGAGAGAGAGAGAGAGAGAGAGAGAGAGAGAGAGAGAGAGAGAGAGGGAGAGAGAGAGAGGGAGAGAATGAATGGCTTGTCTACATTTGCATTTAGTAAATATCTGAGGTGGGGAGTGTGAAAGCGGGTCTTCCTACTTCCAAATCTGATTAATCCCTTATGGTATGCTACCTCTATAATGAAACCTATTACAATTTAAAAATAATTCCTCTCATTTTAAAACTCACTTATGATGGGTAAAAACAATTGTCGTTTCCCCAGCTGGTTACTAAGCATCTAAGAAAGGCTGTTTTATCTTTATCCTTCACATTTTCCATGGTTGCTTACTATGTGAAAGGACTCTGACTTCTGCAACAGACATTTTGGAATAGTCTTGGTTAGAATATGTGAAATGTGGCATCTTAAGCCATCAGTCAACTGGAACCTTTTCTCTCTGTCATACCTAACAGAGAAAACAATTCAGTCTAACTGTATCCGGAGGCAGGGAAGCTGATATCATGTACAGTCGTTTCTCTAAGATAAGGTTTCATGCCCCTCTTTGGTATGGGATGAAGCTAGGTCTCATCAGACCTCATGGAGTTTTGTGATTTCTATAGCAGTTGGTTTTCAAAATGTAAATGAAAGGGATGGCAGGAAATCCAAAGGATGAGAGAGGAGACATGGGCCTCCAAATATCCCATTTACTTAAATAGCCCTTTTAAAAATTTAAATACTGCTTGGTCTGTTTTGACTGTTGGCAGAGTTGAGGCTTAAGGTGTATATAATGGAAATGTTAATTAGTAATTGGAGCAAGACTGAAGGTTATTTGAAAGACTCAAGATTTCAAACACTGCTCAAACAAACTGTGTACTCATTTACCTAAGCTCTGAGTGTGCTAAATGCAAGACCCAAAGGGAACACTAAAGTCTGGACTTATCTTTAAGGACTGATTAAAAAGTAACTACCATCAACTTAAAAGTTGTGTTGATTAGTGTCCAGCTAAACGGTGAGAGACATACAAGTAATGAGAATAATGAGGGATACATTTCTGTGATGTATTTTATTAAAAATATTCTCGGGTATATTTGACCCCTTTTTACTTTCTTGATGGTTGGCTTTGCCCTAAAGAGTGTCTGTTTTTCTTTTTTATCCTTTCCTTATTTATGATTTGATATTCTTGACTCAACAGTACCATAGTCATCATAATAGCCAGAGTAGAGCTCACCTATCCTATACTGTATGAGAGTTACATAATATGTCAAGTAGATCCCTATTAAGCCTTGCCTATTTAATTATAATGAGTCCAACTCCTTGAAGAACACATGTTTCTGTCTCATGTAACTAATTAATGAAGACTGAAATAATTGATGGTGAATGTAACAGAAGTATTCCAGGAGATACTGAAGTTTATCTCCCTTTTCACCATTGATTCCTTATCTGTGGTACTGATATTAATTGAGTAATTTGACAAATCAAGAGGTTTGTTTGCAGTTTATCCAAATGGAGAGCCATTTCTAACAGCCACTACTGACTGTATGATTGGTGACTCTAAATTTGTTTTTTAAAAAAGGAAATCTGTAAATTCTGGTAGCATCGAGTATAGCAATTATATTCAACATAAACATGGTCATTTCTTGAATCTTTCTCAGCACCTTAGATTATAGAATTCTATTTTTATGATTGAGAAAATAACTAGCATTCTTATCATAAAGGCCCAAAGTAACACTTCATTTTTAAATGAATACAATATGTGCTTTCATTAAAGATGGCATGCAAATTGCATTGATTTATCTTTATGGAAATGGAATAACTTTCACTTTCATGAACTAAGACTCTAAAGAAATGTGGAAAACTTCCTTGCTCTCCTTAGGTATACTTTGCAAGAACAGAGTAGTGCCAAGTAGCTTTCCTGAGTCTGTCTGTATCCATATGATAATAGCTTTTTGAGAAAAAAAAGTTTGGCTAAGCTCAATAATGACTCTTAAATAGTTTTATTATTGCCTTTTGTTCTCAAAGTCATTCTCTCTTACCCAAGTGCATACTCCCTTGTAGGAAACACACACACACACACACACACTCTCACATGTATGTATCAGCAAAATCAAACAACAGAGTGACCACCTCTGACAGTGCATATACAGCATTGTACATCTACAGTCCTTGAGAGGAAGAAGTCATAGTTCATCATTAGTCTTTGGGTGCTAAAATTAGGTCCTATTGGCCTTTGGGGGAATAACATTTGGGAATAACTGAGGTATAGAGGAAAATAAGAAGTTAGAACACGTGATGGTTAGATGGGAAAGATGGGTGAAAGGAATGTATTGTGGGCCAAGGAGAAGGATTGGGAAGCCATGTTCAGCAAGAGATGTGGAAAACAGGAGAGGGGCATAGTTCCTTGTAGAGGAATGTGCTAAGGATGATAGTCTTGCTTATTCTCTACAGGGCAAAGAGAAGCCACATGGACCAGTAGCAGCAATAAGACCTCTGCTAGCTAAGAATGTTGTTCTGCATTTTTTGATAATGTGTCTATTAGTGAGATACATTTCCCTCTTTCATATTTGTTTTTCTCCCCTCCTCCTCAGCTCCTTTCTTGATAGGAAAACCATATTTCCTCAGGGACATTTAGGCTTTCCAAATCCTTAGCCTATTGATGACTCAGAGCTTTATGCAAAGATACCACATTATTGCAGAAAAACCAAGATGCTCATCTTAAAATTACTGTATGTCATATTGGGATCTCTAACTTTTCTCACTATTAGATTGGTTTGGATTTTTCAAAGCCATACAGTAATTTGAAATGAGAATATTTTTTATTCAAGGAAACCTTTTCAAAAGAGCTTTCAGAATTACATTGAGCTTTTCTTTTTTTCTACATTAACACCTCACCATTTTGTCATTTTGCTCTCCTCTATATTTTTCTCTTTTATGAAAATAGACCAGTGTCTCTCTCTCCCTCATTTTTCTCTCCTCCTGTCTTCTCCTCTCACCCTTTCTCCCTCCCCTCTCCTCCTCCTCTTCTTTTTCTCCTCCTCCTCCTCTTCCTCCTCCCCCTCTTCCTTCTCTTTTTCCTCCTCCTCCTTCTTCTTTTTCTCCTCCTCCTCCTCCTTCTTATTCTCCTCCTCCTCATTCTACTACTCTTCCTCCTTCTCTTCCTCCTCTTCCTCCCTGGGAGAGATATGAGAGTTTCTACATTTATTCCTTTCCTCATGGTACAAAGGTATGGATCATTTTTCCTGACTTCACTTTTCAAAGGCAGCTACGAATAAGTAGTGAAGGAAAGTTTCTGTTAGATCCTCATAGATATATGAGGATGCATGAATGCATATGTTGTGGAAAGCAATTGCTTAAGTTAATTTCCACACTCTAATGAGAATGTCTAGTAGGGAGAACAGTAAAGGAAATCCTACACTAGAGACTGTCATATCAAACTGGAATATTTACCTAGAAGTTAGATGGAGAAAGAGAGCCTGAAGCTTGTTTCAGAGGTGATTTGGTTTGTAAGCAACATATATTTCTGAACTTATGTCTTCAGATTTTAAATGTGTGTTTTTAAGGGGTTCAGAAAATTGCTAGGTTCCTGTTCTTTAAATAGTGTACAACAAAACAAATGTGCAAGACAACAATAACCAAAACCAAAACAAACAAAACACAAATGCTAAATGAAGCAAAGACGAATTGACCTCTACTCTCTGGGCAGCTAGGTGGCAAGAAAACCTGAGTTCAAATCCAGCCTCAGACAACCTGCTAGCCGTGTGACCCTGGACAAGTCTCTTAACCTCTGCCTTAATTCACTAGAGAAGGAAATAGCAAACCACTCTAGGCTCTTTGCCAAGAAAACCCTAAATGGGGTCACCAAGAGTCGGACATGACTGAAAATGACTGAACAATAATAGCTATCTGTGTGATGCGTTGGAAAGGGCCACTGGATTTGGAGTCAGTAGACCTGGGGTTGAATCCTGGCACTTGCTATCTGTTTGACTCTGGGCAAGTGAATTTACTTCTCCCAGTCTTGATTTCCTCACCTCTTAAATGAGGGATTGAACAAAGTAACCTCTGAGGTCCATTCCAACTCTACATCTATGATTTTATGATCCCTAGGATGTGGCTAGAATTAGCACGAGAAATCTTAAGCTCTTTGGAGTTCCCCAATACACCCACATTTAATGATTATTGGATTTACACTTACATTCTGCACATGAATTACATATTATTTTTAGTCCAAATTTCAATTCACACAAGCACTCTACACTGTGTCATGGTAGGTAAGTTGCCTGTTAATTTTTTTTCCAGATCAGTTTACATCCTGTAACCAAAGCTTTATTTTATCTACCTTTAACTCAATTCACCCAACAGTAAAGGATCTGAACTGGTAACGCTGCCTAGATAACAGATAAGATTGTGTCTGTCACATGGTATAAATGGAGGCTTCATTCTTTTTTTTTTTTTTAAAGAAACCTCTTTAGACAGGCACTTGACTCAAAGCCATTTTTTTTTCCTTTTTGCATGCTGCATGCCCAAGGCACAGAATATAACTTACCAGAGATAAAAATAAGTCATCTCAAACTGAGAAACATTTTCTCATGCAGCAAAAAGACTCTCTTTTATTCCTGGGTGAAATACCCTAAGGATGGATTTCATAATCACACCACCCATTACTGTAGCCATCCTGGAGCACATAACATCTAGCGCCAATCAACGGATGATGAGGACTAGGAAAGAGAGTAGAAAGCCAGTTAATGGGGCAGTGAATGATATAGATTCTTGTTACACTGGTAGGGTAAAGAGAAAATCATGCTTTGTGACTCCACTGGAAAATCTCAAAGTGCTTTAGGAGCTTGAAGTTTCTCTAGACTTGTCAACTAGGTAAGCGAGTTTATGTGCCTGTATTCTTCCTTTGTTTCTTGATATTTCCCAGGGAAGGAGACTATGTATGGCAACCATTGAATAATGACTAATAATCATAAATGGCAAACATATGTTTTGCTCCCTCAGGAAAAGGAAATACCATGTTTGAATTTGCATTTTATATTACGGCTTTTGGATGGGGACCATTCGTTACTTTATTTCTGCAGTGCCTACCAGAGTTCAGTAGTTTGAGTCCACTGGACGATGAACTAGAAGTTGACCTGGGCTGTCTCAAAGCTCTACCAGGTGGTTGCAAATCATAGTCAGTCAACAAGTATTTATTAAGCACCTGCTATGTGCCAGGCACTGGGCTAAGAACTGGGGATACAAAGAAAGGCAAAAGACAACTCCTGCCCTCAAGGAGCTTATAGTCTGATGGAGGAGACAATATGAAAGCAACTGTGTACGAATGAGATGTATTCAGGACAAACTGGAGATAATCAACAGAGGGAAGGCATCAGCAGTAAAGAAGATCAGGAAAGACCAACTGAGGTTAAGTTAAAAAATAACAGAGATGGAGTGAAAAATTGGTATAGAAGAATTTGTTTAGAGTTTATGAAAGTGTGACGGTAGCATGGGAGTCAGCATGGAGTATTCGGAAGAGTCCTGGTTCTGCAGTTAGAGGAACCTGGTTCAAATCTTGCTTCTGATGCTTATTACCTGTGTGATCTTCACTTCTCTGGGCCTCAGTTTCCTCAGCTGTAAAATCACAGTGTTACGCACCTCTAAGTTCCCTTCCAGTTCTGGATTTTTGATCTTATATCTAGGCTCAGATCCTGACTTAGCCATTTATTACCTGTGTGAACTTGGACAATTTCTTTTGCCTCTCCAGGGCACCGAAATGTCCTCATCTGTAAAATGAGAGGGACTAGATTATTTTTGAGGTTCTTCTTGCCGGAAGTCTGTGATCCTGATGTTCTATGATTCAAGTACTTAAGAAGCACAATTTGGCATAAAAATCTCCTTGGGTCCTTCCTTCTTTCCTTCCTTCCTTGAAATTGAAAGGAGAATTCAGCATTCTCTGCTCTATAGGTCTATGCTACTTAATTCTACCCTTATGTAGTCTATTTTTGCCAATCATGTACAAGAGTTATGTCTTGGAGCAGAGGAGGGAGATACACAGATAACAATTCTGGTGCTGCAAGCCCATTTTTTCCCCATCAGATGACAAGCATAAAATTGGATGGAGGGGAGAATGGTGAAAACTGAAAGAAGAATGCTTTTCTTGGAACCCAAGGGAGTAAATAATAAACACCCTCTTTGTCTTCAAAGGGAAAATTTAGCTCACGTAGGCTGTGTGAGAGA
Organism: Trichosurus vulpecula; assembly: GCF_011100635.1. Classification (NCBI taxonomy): domain Eukaryota; kingdom Metazoa; phylum Chordata; class Mammalia; order Diprotodontia; family Phalangeridae; genus Trichosurus; species Trichosurus vulpecula. The sequence goes on along the minus strand of NC_050577.1, from coordinate 225,106,419 downwards.
CTCAGCACGAAAATATTTGGTCTAATCTTTCAATTCAGTGAAGAAAATCAGTCAGTCCAGATGATTGTCATTGTGTATGCATGTGTGTATGTATGTTTGTATACATGTATATGTATGTATCTAGATAGCTATATCTGTTTCACATCTAGATGATGGGTTTTTGGACTGTTTTCCTAAATGAGCCAGCTGTTTTAGCATTTTGTTTGTGGAGCCTAAAGTAACAGTAACCAATCAAGGCAACTTTTGGGTTTTTTTTCTGGATGGGACCTGTGATTTTATGGGCAAAAGTAACTAACAATGAGGAAACTCCTTCTACCAATGCAGATCTGCATCTGTATTTATAATCTTAGAGTGTATATAATCTTAGAGATTATAAATTAGTTAGTTTTTAATAGTTTGTAATCTTAAAGTCATGATCTTAGATTATGCTTGGGACACTCAGAAGTGAAATGACTTACTCAGGGCCATACTGCCAATGTATATCACTGGCAAGACTTGAAACCAGGTCTTCCTGTCTGAGGCCAGATTTCCAAATGATTACACCATACTGCCTTCTTTCATGTTAATAGAGACGATGATTAATTCTCATTGTAGACCCCACGATGATCACTGACATTTATATTAGTATGCATTATTTTATTTGGTGTTCACCATAGTCCTTTGAGGTAAATACTATAGATATTATTATCCCCATTTTGTAGACAGGAAAATTGAGGTTAAGATTAAGTGATTTTGTCCATGTGCCATTTAAGTATCAGATAAAAGATTCCATCTCAGAATTTCCTTCCTTCCTTCCTTCCTTCTTCCCTTCTTTCCTCCCTCCTCCCTCCCTCTCCTCCTTCCTTCCTTCTTTTCTTCCTTCTTCCTTCCTTCCTTCTTTCCTCCCTTGCTTCCTTCTTTCCTTCCTTCCTTCCTTCTTTACTTCCTTCCTTCCTCCCTCCCTCCCTCTCTTCCTTAATATTGTTTTATACCATTGTGATTTCTCAATGACTTTCTTCCACTCTCCTACACCTTCCATCACCCTCCAATCCTGACTTGCAACAAAGTAGGAAATTTAAGCAAAGCAAACAAACATAATTCCTGTGTCTGACAAGGTATGCTTTATTCGGCACCTGGAATCCACTACTTCCTGCTAAGAGGTGGGAGGCATGCTTTGCCTTCTCTCCTTTGAAATCATTTGATTGGTCACTACTTTTTCAATATTGGCTTGCTTCACATTATCTTGGTCATTGTTGAAATTGCTCTGGTCGGGTTTCTTTTATCTCCATATTGGTTCAGATAAGTCTTCCCAAGTTTCTCTGAGTTCGTCATATTCATCATTTCCTATGGGGGAGGAGGAAGAATATTGCACACCACAATTTGTTTAGCCAGCCTCTCATGGGTCACTACTCACTTTACTCACAGTTATTTACTGAAACAAAAAGTGCTGATTTAAATGCTTTTGAATCTCTGTGATCTTTCCCTATGTTTTTGACTTTCTCTGGGTAGATGCCTAGGTGTGGCATCACTGTTCCAGTATAATTCCAGGACAGAACACGTGGGAAAAATCATTCAGGATTTAAAAGTGAATGGTGGTAGAGCCAGATGAGGCGCATGCTACTTTACAGTTTCATAAATCTAGAAACCATGACATGGCTTTTCAGAATTTAAACAACCACAAGGCATTGCCCAACTTGCAAATGGGCTGTGTTTTAAGAATTCATTGTCAAGTCCACTGATTGCAATTTGAAATGTGTTTTCCCATTGAAACCATGCTATAAAACGTGGTTAAAGTCTCAGGCCAGCCTCCAAAAACCCATTTCAACCCTAATGCAGTTGAAGCACGGTATCATGGCCATAAAGAAGAGTGGGAAATGATGTGATGGCATGCTTTTCCCCCTTTTTAACATAATAAAATTTACTTAAAGATAGGGATTGGCATAGAGACTTGACTTGTGATTTCATTGGTATGGAGACCTCCCAGATGACAAAACTCTGTCTTCCAATAAAGGTTGGCACCTCTTCTGTAACTGACAGTTTGAGAGTTGTCTAGAGCATCGAGAGGTTAAATGATTTGTTCAGATGCTTAAAAACAGAATATACAAAAATGTAATTAGAGTCATTCTAATTTCCAAGCATGTCACCATACTAGCAATTTGATGAAAATGAAAAGCAATGTAATTGAATAAGAAATAGTTTTTAAAATGTTGAAATGTTAATGGAAAAGCAGGTTTAATTAGGAGAATGAAGAAGAAGATGAAAATGAACATGATGGAGATTCCGATTGGAACTTCTGGCCACTTTCATGAAGTATAGAGGAAGATGGAATTGATTGATATGTCAATTTTGCTTCCAACCTTCAACAAATTTTGAAATATTTGTTAAGGATGTGCCTGCTATGTATAATGTTAAAGGTAGTATGACATGGTAGATGAACCTTCATTTTAAAGAGCCAGGCAAACCATACCATCATTCTTCTTCAGGCCTAATTCCTAACTCTTCATATAATTTTTTCTATCATACTCTCAGGTTAAGTACCTTCAATCCCTTCCCTCTCCCCACCCTTCCCCCTCCACTTTTCAACTCTCTTTGATGTTGTCTACCCCCATTTAAATGTAAGTTCCTTGACAGCAGGGGATGTTTTTCTTATTGCTTGTATTTATATCCCCGGTACCTGGCACATAGTAACGTAATAACAATGCTACTTGCTGCTACTGTGGCTGAGTAAGACCAATAACACCAGCACACAGGAGGGCTGCTAGCATAGTTTCTTTGATCTGCTTTTCTAAGGAAAGCAACTTTAAGGGGTTTACAATCTCACTTTAATTAAACATACATATATCATTCACTTAGTTCAGGGGGAAAAGTCAGCTCCTGCAACTTCAGAGAAAACACAAACAGAAATTATATAAACAGAGCAAAATAACACAAATCAGCAGACAGTCTTCTAGCCGTCTGACCAAGACGTTACATACGTAGTTACCACAGAGAAAAGCACCAACATCTGGGTTTTTCAAAGCCGGTGGGCTCCAATGGCTACCCAGAGTCTCTCGTCTGGTCGAATCACACTTTTCTAGTGAATGAGCCCCCAAGCAAAATGCTAACCTCAGAGTATATACACACTTCCTCAGGGTCAGAGGGTGTTACGACCATGAGACTCAAACGGACTCAAACTGTGTGACCTAAGCCTTCCTGTGACTTAAGCAGGTCATCAAAGACTCCAGATTCAATCAAAGACTCTTGATTGAAACAAAGGTAAGACTCAAAGGCACATGATTGCCTTAGTGCTGAAAAACACTCCAAAACAAAAGACAGCAAAAGTCCCACTTTACTTGCCATTACAAGTAATCATTTAATAAATGTTTTTTGACTTGAGTAGATAGCCTGACTTTTGAGTCAGGAAGGTCTGCCTCTGACACATATGGGCAATATGGCCCTGGGCAAGTCATTTTATTAAGTTTATTAATATAAGTTTATTAAGTGCCTGGTAAATGCCAGGCACTGCGACTGTGTTAAACACTCTAAGATTAAAAGTTGTGTACCAAATGCCAAACTACATTAGTGAAGGGAATTTTTCCACCAGGAGTTCCAATGATATCTCAGCTCCAGTCCAAAATAAAAATTGCAAATCTTGGTACTAGGCACTAGGGATACAAAAATGGAAAAAAAAACTCAGAAAGAACTTAGGGGGATAGAGCAGATAGATCCCCTTAGGGGGATAGGGCAGATGCTAAAAAAAAAATCCCAAAACATTAGGGTTTGACAGTAGCTAATGGAAAGATCCTTTCAAATGTGTTAGGATGTATGCCTCTAGAAAGTCAGATTGTTTTTTTTCTTTGTACTTGTATCCCTGGTTGGTTGGTTGTTCAGTCTCATCCCACTCTGTTACTGCATTTGGAGTTTTCTTGGCAGAGATACTGGAGTGGTTTGCTATTTCCTTCTCCAGCTCATTTTACAGATGAGAAAACTGAGGTAAACAGGGTTAAGTGACTTGCCCAGGGCCACACAGCTAGTGAGTGTCTAAGGCCAAATTTGGACTTAGGAAGATGAGTGTTCCTGACTCCAGGGCCGGCACTCTATCTGCTGTGCCATCTATCTGCCCTTCTTGTATCTGTGGCTTAGTATGGCACCTGGCACACAACAAGCATTCTAAGTATTTGTTAGTTGATTGACATAGGTGTTTTTCTTTTTCCTCAATGCAGAGGTATCACCAGTGCTATTCTTCACACACCAGTCATGCTTACTGTAATGAAATGAACAAAAGCACACTGTTTTCCCCAAAAAGGCAACAAAATTTCTACTACCCTCCCAAAGCAAAACTCTTTTTTTAGTCTGTTTTGTATTCTTTCTTTCTATCTGAGTTTCAGTCATTATGATTTCCACTCTGTGTTTTTCTCTTTGATTCAATGTCCCTTGCTGAAGAATAAAAATGAACCATTTTACTGATAGCGTGTCAAGGAACAAATGTCCTTTCCTTTCAGAAGAAGGAAAGATATTGTGAATTCAAGTGGTTTCTCACCTGGGTAACTTTAATGTCCTTGCAAAATTGTTATTTTAGGCCACAATGTAGTGGCCTGGTTGTCAAAATTATCATCTCACTGTTTTGCTGAATGTTGACAGAGGCTTATTGTGTTTTTGTCCAGTTCTAGCAGTGTGGCCCAAAGGCTCTGTGTATTTTTGTAGATAAAGGCTCCTTGAGGGCAGAAACTCATTTTATTATGCCTTTGTATTTCCAGTACCTAGGAGAAAGCCTTATAGTAGTAGGTGCTTAATAAATGCTTGCTGGATTGTTTTGAAGGGGTCATTTCAACCAGATGGATTAATATTCAGTTTCTCAGGATTAAAGCCTGCATTTCATAGTTTCTAGAATTGGCAGGGTTCCTCAGCTGATGGGGATGCATATGCATTCTGTTTAAGCTTACATTTAATGCTAAAAAATCCTACATAGAGCAGGTGGGCGCGACATGATTTTTAATGCCCTTTGTATGACATACCGGTTCCGGAGCCCTTTGGGTCAGAACTAGGACTATACCCATTACTTAGTCCTCCAGGATGGTTGAAGTGGGCCTAAGTCTTCAGTAGGGGCTCTGATTTTCACTCCTTCCACTCCTAGAGGTATTAGTCTTCCGATTGAGAGAATGAAGAAGAAGGTAAGAGTTCAATGGAGATGGTTGAAGTGAATAAGCCTCATGGGCAATGAGTTGGCAAAGCTTCTTCCATTTGGCCAGTAGGCAGGAGCTAGGGAGGGAAGAAGGAGGAGTCTCTGGGGACAAGATAGGCAGGGACAGAGGGAAAAATTCTATCATGAGATCTCATAAGTGAGATATTCAGAACACTGAGTTTATTCCTTGATATTTTGATCATCAATCTAGATGTTTCCTTCACTTATGCAGATTACGTTCCAGATATATTTTCTCTTACTGTGTGCCTCTTGTCTATGTCCTCCCAATAAATCATGCAAAGGAAGTCAAACCAACCTGCCTGGGGAGATTTTTCTAGATTTCTTGGCATTGTGTGAATAGCAATGGAAACCACAGACTCTTCATCCATTCTTCCATGACCATCTCACCTTCTTTTCCCATAATGCATCTTTCTGATAATATCTTTGTTGGTGATGTGCTATAAGCCTCTTTATAGCCACTATGCATCTCTCCATTTCCCCTGGGCTTAGGTATTGTTGTCTACCTGCAGTGCTTATCCAAGACAAACGTACTGATGGACTAGCTCTGTGGGCTGTCCATTCAACTGCAAGGGTTGACTACCAGAACATAAAAATGGAGGCTTCCATTGTTCTCATTACAGCTATTTTTGATGATCATCAGATTTAGGACAAAAGATGATTTTGGGATGAAATTCCACCAGGTAGAAGAGATATGTGCTGATTAGACAGGTAACACATATGATATTACTGAAAATAAAATTTAATGTGTCAGCTAACATTTATTTTAAAATTTAAAAGGGCTTTAAATTTTACAAAGTACTTTGTGCATTTTCAGTTCCAAATTTCCCTCCCTCTACCTTTCCCCCAAGAAGGCAAGAAATACAATACTCATTATACATACATGCATACATATGTACACACATACATGTATATATATATATGAAATCATGCAAAACAGATATCTTTGTTAGCCATGTTGCATTAAGAGCAAGAAAAATAAAGAGAAAAAATGCTTCAATCTGTACTTAGAGCCTATTAATTATCTTTCTGGAGAGAGATAGCATTTTTCATCATGAGTCCTTTGGAATTGTCATGGGTCATTGTATTGATCAGAGTTGCTAAGTCTTTCACCTTTGATTATTGTTACAAAATTGCTATTACTGTGTATAATATTCTCTTGGTTCTGAACACATTGCTTTGCATTAGTTTACATACATCTTCCTAGGTTTTTCTGAAACCATCTCCTTCATAATTTTTTAGCAGCACAAAGGCATTTCATTAGCATCATATACCATATGATTATTGAGCCAGTTATGAGGGTTGAGAGCATTCCCTTGGTTTCCAATTCTTTGCTACCACAAAAAGAGCTGCTATAAATATTTTTGTATATATGGGTCCTGCATATATTAAATTATTTGACCCTCAGAACAATACTAGATGGTAGGTGATATTATTACCCACATTTTACAATTCAGGAAACTGAGGCAGAGAAAGGCTAAGTGACTGTCCCAGAGTCACATAGCTAGTAAGTATCTGAGGCTGGATTTGAACTCATATATTTTCCTGAATACAGGGCAGCTAGATAGCACAGTGGAGAGCATGCTGGGCCTGGAGTCAGGAAGACTCATCTTTGTGAGTTCAAATCTGTCCTCAGATATTCACTAGCTGGGTGACCCTGGGCAAGTCACTTAACCCTATTTTTCTCAATTCCTCCAGTGAAATAAACTGAAGAAGGAAATGGCAAACCACTCCAGTATCTTTGCCAAGAAATATTCAAATATGGTCATGAAGAATAGGACAGGACTGAAAAATGACTTAATATACCTGAATACGCTATCACCTAGCTGCTTATGAATACTATTTGACTTTACTATTGAACTTTCCGGATTGCAGGAATTTAGGACTAGAAAGGAATTTAGAGGTTATCCAGTCTGTGCCTTCATTTTATTTTGTTTTAAAAATTACATTTCTTATATGCAGCAAATTTTTGGATTCTTGTTTTCTTATCCATTCTTCCATTTGATTGGATTTCTTTATCTATTCACCTTACCATTGTGATTGTTAGATTTGTCAGTTTTCTCCATTTGTTTCTTTTGTATGATTAAAAACAACCTATTTTCTCTTTTACGTCAGTATTTTGCTTCCCTGCTTAGTTTTGTTTATCCTTCTTTGGTGTTGCTATTCTACTCCACATGGCCTCTCACTGCTCCTCGCCCCCCTCCCCAATTTATCTGGCCTACTTCAAGTTCTTTGAATTAAAAAAAAAACCTCTCTCTTTCTCTCTCTCTCTCCTTTTTTCTTTTCCTTTCCTTTCTTTTCTTTTCTCTTCTTTTCTTTTCTTCCTTGCATTTTCCTTCCTTCCTTCCTTCCTTCCTTCCTTCCTTCCTTCCTTCCTTCCTTCCTTCCTTCCTTCCTTCTTTCCTTCCTTCTTCTCCCCTTCTTTGACCTCCCCAAATTATTCTCCTCTTTTTAGAGAGAAGGGATATGACATTTACAGAGAGCAAATAACTCATTCATTGTAACACAGACAGTACAGAACAGAGCTGGAATTTGAACTCAGATACTTCAGCCACTTAAATAACCACTTATTCTGAAGGGGAATTGTATTCCCTACCAATTAGATCCCCACCATATGGAAAATACTTATAAAAAAGGAAAGGTCCTACTGAAAACTATATATCAAAATTGTGTTTGCTTGAACTACAGCACTATAAGAACTGGATTTATAGCTACCTAAAATTGTTTTGGCTTAATTTCATTTTTCAAGACTTACAGGTCCTTTCACCAATGGGAGCTATTCTTCTGGGTTTAATCTTGAATTCAGCTGCTATGGGCTCACACTATGTACTCAATATTATCTTTGTCAAGTTCAGAAAAACCCTGATATTATTCTGTTTTCTGCCTGGGGGAAGGGACTATTTCATTTTTGTATCCTCAGTGCCTTGCACAATTCCTGGCACATGGCAGGTACTTAATAAATGCTTATTGAATGAATGATTGATTTCAGACTCTGCCTGCTACTGTGAGTTAGGGCCTCTGAAACTTTTTTGATCCTATGAACCAGTGTTTTTTTAACTCTGGACTGTACATCTGGATCAATACTTGAAATTTCTTGGGGGTAACCATGATGAAAATTCATTAAGGATTCCCTTCGTTTCATTCCATTCACTTTAATGCATCTTCTGGCCCAGCACCCCAGGTTCTGTGCTTACATGGACAGAGGCCAAACTTTGAAGCTTCTTTTTTTAAAAAAACTCTTTTCCCTTTGCCTTGTTTTGCCCACACCTACAATTTACTATGGAATCTCAGAATGTAGTCAATATCTATGTCCCCAAAGATGTGGATAAAAGAGTCTCCAGTTCCTGGATAAGGTAAAAGTACATATGTATTAGAGGACAGTCTTTATTCTATCCCAAAGAAAATCCGAAAACCAACTAAATGAATCACACAGGTATTTTAATGGATTTTTATTGAAAATTTATTTTCATATCACCTAGATTTCCTCTTACATCCCTTCCCTTCCCTTTCTCAGAAGGCCATCCCTCATAGCAAGATACTTTCTTAAAAAAGAAAATGAGGAATGAGAACAAATTCAGCAAAACTGATCAAAATATCACAAAGACTTATTATATACAATGTTCCCCACTTGTGGACCCCTGCCTCTGCAAAGGAGTGGGTGAGGTGTCTTCTCATGTCTCTTCCATAGGGCCTTACTTGTTCTTTATAATTTTACCATATCCACTTTCAGTTTTTTAAAAAATTTACATTGTTACAGTGGTTGTATATATTGTTTTCCTGGCGATGCTTACTCTACCCTGCATCTGCTCATGTAAGTCTTTCCATGCTTCTCAATATACATCATGTTTGTATATTCTTGGGGTAGACAGGGCGTTCAGGGAGAACTAGCACTCTGGTGTGAGGACTTGCCAAGCCCTTTTGGGGGCTCCTCATCTACCTTTGGCATCCACCTTTCACTCAACTCTTACCAGTGGCCCCATCCCAGTAAAACTGTCTCAGCAGATGGGCTAAACCAAATTGAGGATAACCTTCAAGCCTCAAACCTGTCAGTGAGTTAGAGGCATGTTGACTCCAGATGTGAAGACTTCCCCTGGCAGATTGGGCAGAGGAGAACAATTTGTACCAATGGCCACGATGGCAGCTGAATGATGCTTGTACATTGTACATCCTTCTGAAGTGAAATAAACTTGGCGTGACACTCTCTTGCCCCAACATTCAGTTAAGGCTCACTTTTACCACATATAGACGCCCATTCATATTTTACTCTCTCACTTAAATCCAATTCATTTGCATGTCATGGTATCACCTCTCTGGTGCCATGGTCCTCTTTGAGAATGAAAGACAAACAACAACTGCTACCTTAGGAGCTTGGACTTTTCCACAGGAAGAAAATGAACTTGGTCTTGCTAGTTAGGCAACCTGCCCCCCATAGACCTGCACTGTCCAAATTGCTCTGGACGGCAGAGGGCAAAGTCCAGGTATTTTAATCTCTCATTTTAAGTTGGCTGATCTTCAAGTTTCAGGGGCCATGCACATCATCCTCTTCTCTTTAAGAATTCCTCTTCTTGTTAGATGGCTGTTTTCTGGAATTCTCCAGGAATTTTCAACACTGCTCCAGAAAACTGGGTTTGAGGAACTCCCACCACTTGGTCACTTTGTCTCCCTCTCCGTGGCTGCCATTTTTTTGGTTGAAAGCTTATTCTACCATCTTTCCAACTCTGGGGATGGGAACTCTCCTTTTGGGATACAAAAGTAAAAAAAAAAATTTGTTTACCATATGCTTCTGCCCCAAGTCAGCCAATGGTTGCTCCCAGGGAATGGGCATCTGTGAGTACACATAGGCTTTCCCCCTTTGAGACCTATAGCTCCTCTTAGCACTGTTGCTCTTTAATCTCCCCCCCCAAAAAAAATTAGGGGGAAGGCAAAGGATCCTGCAATGAAGACTCCTTTTTAGAGGCCAGTCACAGAAGGGTTACTTCAATTCATAAGCTTTGAGCCAACTGATCCACCCCCAATCCATCCACAATAGCCCAAACCAATTATTTCATTCTCAGTTGATTACTCATTCTCAATGAGGTATGGATATAGCTCTATAAGGTTCAGTGGGCATGTTCACACTCCCCACAGGGAGAATCAAAATTTTAAATAAAAGTGCACTTTCCCATAATACCCCTTCCCCAAACACACTCACATGCTTCTAAATATCTAATATATACAAAATGCGCTGATAAATTTTGGAAATGGTAAAGACACTTAATTTCTGGTGATGTATTTAGAGCTTGGTCAGATGCTGACGATGCTTTGTGCATTGTACATTGTACATCCTTCTGAAGTGAAACAAACTTGGGGTTACATTCTCCTACCCCAACATTCAGCTAAGTCTCATTTTTACCACTTTTACCACATATAGACCTCCATTCATATTTTACTCCCTCACATGTGTATAACTATTAAGTTGCTTTCTTTGTGTTGGTGGTTTCAAAAATCAGAGCCTGAAGCTATTTTAGACACGACAGCTGATGGTTACTTGTGCAGAATTACCTCTGAAATACGGTTTTGTCCAGAAACCCTTGCTAACTGTGTCACATGCCTGGAATATCACACTCTACCCTGTATCTTGCCCTTTAAATCTTGTAGTGACCTTTGTCAAAAAAAGAAATAAAATTGGACTTTTCTTTGACTTATGGTGTAGTGTAATGAAAATAACATTAGACAGCTGACATCTGTAGAGAACTTTAGAGTTTGCAAAGGGCTTTGTATCATTCAGCGACACTGGCCTTCTTGCCATTCCTCACACAGGACCTCTACCTCCCTCCAGACTCTGGGTCTGTTCAGTGGTTTCCCCCCATTCCCAAAATTCTTTCACTCTTCACCTTTGCCTTCTAGCTTCCTATTAGACTCAGCTCAGATCCCACCTTCTGCCAAGAGAATTTTTTCCAGTCTCCTCCCATCACTAGTGTCTTCTCTTTAAGATTGTGTTCCATTTACTCTGGATATATCTTGCCTGTACTATACGTACACACACAAACACACATTGTGTTTGTTTGTGTATGTATACACAAATATATACATATATGTGTATATGTGATATGATGCAATATATGATAGGTTGTAATGTAATATATGGAGAGAGAGAGAGAGAGAGAGAGAGAGAGAGAGAGAGAGAGAGAGACAGACAGACAGACAGACAGACAGACACACAGAATTCTAAGTATAAGAGGAAGCTTAGGCCAGCCAAGTCATCACCCCTTTCCAAACTGCAGCCATGACTCATCTGTATAAGGCAACATTTCTTTACCATGCTCTATCAAAGGGTATTTTATCAACCGCACCCTTTTCAGCCCCCTTTTATATGGTGTCTTCCCTCATTAGCTCTTTGAGGGGCAAGAATCTTTCTGTATATATTTGCATTACAGTCTCTCAGCGCGTAGTGTTTAATAAATATTTGTTGACTTAACACACAAGTATACGTGTGTACACACATATACATAATACATACACAAATGTGTATATCCACATGTGTACATGTGTGTATATTAACTCTGTATATAGTTATTTGTATATTTATTTCCCTTATTAGAATATAAGTTCTTGAGGGAAAGGACTATGTTTTTGTCTTTTTTGGTATTCTGAGGACTTAGCATGATGTCTGGACTACAGTAAGCATTTAGTAAATGCTTGTTGATTGTGAAGATGATATAGCATTTGATAAGGCATGTGGGTGGCTCAGTGGATAGAGTACTGAGACTAGGGTCAGGAAGACTCATCTTCTTAAGTTCAAATCCAGCCTCAGACACTTACCAGTTGTATGACTCTGGGCAAGTCACTTAACCCTGTTTGCCTCAATTCCTTATCTGCAAAATAAGCTGGAGAAGGAAATTGAAAACCGCTCCAGTATTTTTTTGCCAAGAAAACCCAAAATGGGGTCAAGGAGAGTCAGATACAACTGAAATGACTGAACAACAACATAGCATTTCATCATGATGTAGAGGACTCTTGGATTCTAAAATTTACATCAATGGAGCTCAGGCTTTCTCTGACCCAATCAGTGTGGACAGACTATGTACATCCCTCCTGATGCTTTCTGTTAGTTGTCCAAAGACCAGCCCTAGCAAAGCTCAGAGAGACTTCTCTCCAGGTTGACTGAAGTGTGGTGAATTTTTTGGTTATGGCTATTATGGAAAACTGTTTATAAAAGCTTAAAGGCATTGAAATCTTTGTCAATAGAAAGGATGGTGAATTTTTTGGAACAAGGAACTCTCAAAAATATCTGTTGAGTCTTAGGGGGTGGTAGATCTATCTGGTAGGGAACACAAAGTGGGATATCCATACTTATGAAATGACAGTTTTCGATCAACCAGTAATAATGGTGTTTAGCATTTATATAGAGTTTGAAGGATGGCAAAGCATTTTGCCAATATTGTATCATTTCATCCTCACAGCAATCCTGGGGTGGGGTGGGGGAGGGTAGGTGCTATTATCATTGCCATTTACAGTTGAGGAAACTGAGGCAGACAGAAGTGCCTAGGGTCACACAGCTAATAAATATTCTGATCTGGATTTGAATCTGGTTACTTCCTGACTTTAGGAAGTGCTTTATCCACTATACTATTGCTGCTGTTGAGTCATTTCAGTCATGTCCAACTCTTTGTGACCCATTTTGGGGTTTTCTTGGCAGAGATACCAGAGTGGTTTGTCATTTTCTTCTCCAGCTCATTTTACAGATGAGGAAACTGAGGCAAACAGAGCTAAGTGACTTTCCCAGGGTCACACAGCTAGTAAGTGTATGAGGCTGGATTTGAATTCAAGTCCTCTTGACTACAGGGCCAGTGAGTGTTCTATCCATCATGCCACCTGGCTGCCCCATCCATTGTACCTCCTAGCATTTATTAAGACCCTCTTATGTTCTAAAGCACTATTATTAGACCTAGGATACAAATGCATACACACACATATACATATATGTATGTGTACATATATGCATATGTGTTTACAGGCATACATATACACATGCCTATATGTGTGTTTATACATACACACAAGACGGTGTTCTGAAGTTAGACATGACATTAGTATAGCACTGGACAGCAACAGTCAGAATAAACTCCTATAAAGGTTCCATAATATAGTAAGATAATTTGCCTCTGAAATGATAACTCTCTAATGGCATCAGAGTCTGCCAGATAGGAAGCTACTTGCATTTCTAGCCATATATGTGATCTTCTTTTTGAAAAAGAAGAAGCATTTGTTTTCCTGACATGTCAATTACAAAATTGTTCATTTTTGTCTTTCATTTGTCACTCTAAGTTGTCACTGCCTTTGGTGGTTCTTGATTTGTCACACGTCCCTAACTCTAAGAGTACTGCCAGCACTTCAGATATCCATATGCCAGTAACAAATCCCTGTATTTTAAAATATGATTTCTGGAAACATGGATTTCTCCTACTCTGAAAAAGTCTCACTGAAATAGGCAGCTCCATTTTGTGTGCCCTTTTTCATTTTTTGTTACAGTTTAAAATTTCAATGGCCTCATCTTCTCAATGCTGTGGGCATCCCTCCCAGTGGTGGAGATTGCTACCCACCCACACTTTCTCATTGCGTGTGATTCTTGCCAGAGTTCTTCCACAAATACTCCATAGGGGATCTACCCAATATGCTGGAGGCCTTCCTCTAGATTTCTTTTCATTTTGTGGGTACTAAGGCAGAGCTTGGGCTGTTCTTCCTGTTATTCCTCCCCCTTGCTCCATGACTGGTCCATCTCTTTTTTTCCAATGATTAATTTTTTTTGGATGATTTCTCTTATGCCACTTACTCTATTTAGGCTGTTATAAAAAAAAATGCTATAGCCCAGTAGCATTTTTTTTTATAACAGCCTAAATAGAGGTGTCAAACACCCTATCTATGGCTTCATACAGCCAGCAATTCCTGGATGCCCCAGAAACCAGATTAAAACGTTGTTAAGAAGTGTTTAACAAAATAAATAAAAGTACAATAAAACATAGGTTGTGTTAATTTGTGATTTTCTGAGTTAACATGTGGCCTACAGGGATTTATTTCTGTTTGAGTTTGACACCAATGCTCATTTATCCTCATTATTTGTGTCTTCATTGCCTTTTAGTTCACCGACCACTGTGATTCATTGGAAATTGTGCACAGTGACTGGGTCATAGTCGGCACTTGATAAATGGTTGATTGTGGTGTTCCCAGATTCACAACCACACAGTATCAGAATCTAGTTGTGTCTGACTCTTTGTGGCCTCACGGACCAAGCACACCAACATCGTCCGTGGAGTGGTTTGCCATTTCCTTCTCCAGTGGATTTAGGCAAATAGAAGTGACTTGCCCAGTGTCACACAGTTATTAAGTGAGTCAGGCGGGATTTGAACTCAGGTCTTCCTGACTCCAGGGCCAGTGCTCTATCCACTGAGCCATCTAGCTGCCTACAAAAGGAAGAACCAAAGAACTAGGAATGTGAAGATAATGTCCTGAACCATCGTCAGCAGGATTTGTGTTAGATTGAGATGGCCCCTTCCATATGCTCTCATCTTGTTTCCCTTGTCAACACAGGTATACATTTGCAAGTTGCCTGGCTAGAGTCAAAGGCACAGCTGATGGTTATGGGTGGTAAGTCTTCCCTTTCGCCTTCCATTCTAAGTACACTTTAGAAAAGATACTATCCAACTGGAATATATTTGCAGTAGTCCTACTGGTATGAGGAGAGGATAGGAGACCAAATAAAGACTGCTTGAAGATGCTGTAGATAGATAATTAGCCTGGAGAAGAGAATGGAACACGAGAGTTTTCTTTTTGCAGGCTTTCATCTAGGAGAAGTATTAAATTTACGCTCCAAGGAACAGAGAAATGGGTGGATGTTGCAGAGGGGGAGATTTCATCTCAATAGAAGGAAAAGTAGAGCTGTCCAAAAGCAGAATGGGGAAGATAATCCCTTGATTAGGGATGGTATGGAGGGAATTCATTTTCATGCATGGGTTGGACTAAGTGATTTCTGATGTCCTTTGCAACTCTGGGCTTCTATAACTTAGACAAATGGAAGTCAAACCTTGGTGTCATTAATACTAATAATAGCTCACTTTAAAAAATTATTGATATATCTCATTTTAAAATCACTATCCTTTCTGAATATTTCCCTTCTTGTTCTACTACCAAGCAATCTGTCCTTTGTAATGTAGAATAATCAAAGAAAGAGGGGAAAAAAGCAGTTCACCAAAATTTGTCAACACATTTGATTCTGACATTATATGTGATGTTCCACACCCATAGTCTCCCCCTCACTACCCACCCTTATCTGCAGAGAAGGGAGAAAGGTAAATTTTTCTCATTTCTCAGATCTAGATTGGTCCTAATTCTACAATATTCACAATTCCACAATATTCATTTTTTTCTTCTTTTTGTTTACCTGGTTGTGATCATTATGTGCACTTCCCTTTAGTTTTGCTTTCTTTACTCTGTATTACTTCTGATTATCTTCTCATGTTTCTCTTAATTCTGCACATTAATCATGGTAAAGTTATATTCCATGGCATTAATGTCTCACAACTTGTTTAGCCACATATATATTTAGCTCCTATTTATATGGTGCTTTGTAGTTACAACGGACTTAGTTTATATTATCTGATCTAGATAACAACTTTTTGAGTAGGGAGTGAGACTATCATACCCTTTTTACAGATGAAGCAAATGAGCCTCAGAAAACTCAAGTGACTTGCTCAAAGCAACACAACTGCTTAGTGTAAGAACTAAGATGAATTTAGGTCTTCTGATCCCCTATCCAGTGCTTTTTGTATGCACCATCCTTCAGTTCACAAGCTTTTTGTTCCTATGACTCCTTTATACTCTTAAAATTTATTAAGGACCACTCCAGAAGCTTTTGTTCATGTGGATTATATGTATTTGAGTTTTCATAAAAGAAATTAAAACATCTTAGCATTATTATGAAAATGATCTTGACCTTACAGACCCCTTGAAAGAATCTTAGGGACTTCTAGAGGTCCCTAGAACACAGTTTAGGAACCAATGCTTTATACCATGCTGCCCCTCTGAATGAAAGAGGGTCAGAGAGGGAGCTAAACCCTCTTTTCATTATTCATTTGTACATTTCCCTCTTCATATTCTCTCCGAAAATTCAGATACTAGCTCTTCTCAAAGGCAATGTAGCTTGGCAGATCAAATGCCAAATTGAGAGCTATGATCTCTGAATCTGTTTAGATTATAGCTTTAGAGGGCAGCTCATCTGGAAAATAACAGCTTAGAGCTCTAATCCTGCTCTGGCCACTAATGTATTGTGTGGCCATGAATAAGTCACTTATTCCCTCTCTCCCATCAATCCTTTTAACTATAAAGTGAAAATCACAGTACAAAAGTTGTTTCTGGAATAAGAATCATTTTCAAGCATTGGGCTAAGCCAACTCAATTGAAGTTTCCTCATTGAAGTGATGATAAAAAGTGATCAATCTTTTAAGAAAGCAAAAGAAACCCAATAACTCTATACAATTGTCAAATAATTGTTTAAAAAAAACCAACAGCACTATTGTGATATAAGAAATTATGAACAGGCAGATTTCAGAAAAACCTGGGAAGACTTACATGAACTGATGCGGAGTGAAGTGAGCAGAACCAGGAGAACATTGTACCCAGCAATAGCCGCAGTGTGCAATGATTAACTATGAGAGACTTGGCTCTTCTCAACAACACAATGATCTAAGACAATTCCAAGACTCATGATGGAAAATGCTAACCACGTCGAGAGAAAGAACTATGGAGTCTGAATGCAGATCAAAGAGTACTATTTTCTCTTTTTTAGGTTGTTTTTTCTTTCTCATGGTTTTTCCCTTTTGTTCTGATTCATCTTTCACAACATAACTAATGTGGAGATACATTTAACATGATTGTACATGTATAACCTATATCAGATTGCTTGCTGTCATGGGGAGAAAGGTAGAAAAAACTGGAACTCAAAATCTTATAAAAGTGAATGTTGATAACTATCTTTACATGCAATTGGAAAAAAATAAAATTTTATTAAGTGGAAAGCACAACAGCAACAACACATTTTTGAGAATTGCTAAAGTAAGTAAGCATAAGCAAGAAACCCACCTGACTAATTTCAGAATTCTCATTTCCAAAGGGGTTTTTAAATGTCAGGTCCTCTGGATCCATGTAGGTCTTCAGAGGGATTGGTATTTCATTTTAGAAAAGTGCTTTGTAAATTTGTTAAGTGGTGGCTAGGTGGCTCAGTGGATAGAGCCCTGCAAGGTCAGGAAAACTTTAGCTCAGATCTGGCCTCGGACACTTACTAGCTGTGTGACCCTGAGCAAGTCACTTTACCCTCTTTGCCTCAGTTTCTTCTTCCGCAAAATGGAAATAAGAATAGCACCTACCTCCCAGAGTTGTTGTGATGATAAAATCAGATATTTGTAAAATGCTTTGCAAACCTTAAAATGATATATAAATGTTATTTATTTATTCAATTTAATACTCACTCATTAAACACATTGTTGACAAGGAACCGAAGAAGAAGGTAGAAGAATTTACAGTAGAGGTGGGAGGAATTTCAGACATCATTTAGTCTTACCCACTCATTTTTCGGAGAAGAAACTGAGGCACAGAGAGAGGTTAAATGACTTGCTTATGGTCACATAGCAAATAAGCATCTGCAGTTAGATTTGAACTCAGGTCTTCCTGACTGATTGAGCACAGACTAAATCCAATGTGATTGTCCAATCCCAGGTGACAGATGATGAGGTTGCAAGTACTTGTGCCTTGCCTGTGTTAGCTATATTAGCTATATAAAGTTAATATGTGGCAGGCAATACTGGTGAGTCAATCCGTGTCCTTCCTTCTCTAATTTCAGAGTGTTTTCTGCTATTCTAAGATGAGTTTCACGGATATAGTACTCAGCTAGAAAATAGAGAAAGGTGAAACTCAAGCAAAGTCTTATAGAAAAAGAAATAGGTAAAAACCTTGGCCAGAAATCTTATGCAACACTAAGTGTTTAATATTGGCTGGCTAATAAGCGCAACTTTCCTTCTAAGCAAAATGTGGTCGCCACAAGATATTGTAAAAAGAGTATCGTCTCGGCTTGTACACTTGTTTTTAAGTCACGTCTTTGTGATCTCATTTGGAATTTTCTTGGCAAAGATACTGAAATGGTTTGCCATTTCCTTCTCCAGCTCATTTTACAGATGAGGAAACTGAGGCAAACAGGGTGAAGTGACTTGCCTAGGTTCCTACAGCTAGTATCTGAGGCTGGATTTGAACTTAGGTCTTTTTGACTCCTTTGCACCATCTACCTACTTCTCTGTATACTTTACTACCTCTCAAACATGATCAGTAAGGATGGGATTTGAATCGAAAGCGTGAAGAGCACAATGAATTAGCAATCCATTATTTGAATCACGCAGTTACCTTTTCAATAAATTGTCAGTCTAAGTGACTTGATTTCCCTGTCTCTCACTTTTCTTGTTTGTAAAGTGAAGGGATCGGAAGTTCTCTGAGATGCCTTCCAATTCCAAGGTTATTTCTATGAGTCACAAAGTATCTGCAGAGAGCACTGGGTGAGGGCCAGGATGTCAGAGGAAGTGATGGAGTATAGCTTAATGATTTCTGGTTTCAGAGTCAGAATACCTGAGTTGTTTTCTCATGGACAAGTCACTCACCATCTCTGGGCTTCAATATTCTCATTTCTAAAATTAGGGGTTGGGTAACTTCTGGCTCCAAATACATGAATCTATGAAGCCATGTGACTTGCAGGAAAAGAGAAGGCTTGTAGAACCAGTAAGTAGTAGCGTAAGTAGAATCACTTAAATGGCCATTTAAATTGGAAATCTTTGAGACAAACAATTCCTCATTCATGGGATTTCTCTTTTGTTTTCTTCCCTACTCTAAAATTTTCCTTTGTGATATTATGAATGGTGTCCTTAACCAATGGGAATTTAGTTTCCGTTTTCTGTTTTAACAGTGCTAGTGTATGTGTATACAACAAGCACTTAATAAATACTTACTGATTGCCATGCAAAGATTTTCCCCAGATTTCTTGGGTGGAGACTTACGAGGCAAGAAATGTGAGAAAGTAGCACAAAAAATATCCTTCCTGCTGTGGGAGTCTCCGACACCTAAAGACAACACTGAAAACCATAGCCACATATGTTAAATAATGAAAATCCACACAAGGTCTTCTATTATCAACTTGACCTTTAAGAGGTTGATATTTTAGGTCATCAATTTCACAGGTCTCTTAATTAAAATTAGAAATCCTACAAAAGTAGAATGTTAGAACTTATTAAAGGAGCCTCAGGGGTCACCTAGTTTAACCTGATCATTTTGCACTTTGGAAACTGAGGCCCAGAGAGATTAAATCCATTACTTTAAGGCCAAACAGATAGTTAGCGATTACTTCATGAAAAAACAAAATCTCAGGGTTAGCTGGGACCTCAATGGTTATCTAGATTAAACCATACCTAAAAAAGAATCTTTCTCCCTCTTCCCTGCCCCTCCCCCCCCAATAAGCAATATACTGACTGAGGAATTGTCCAGCTTTTGTTTGTTTATTTTTTAGAACCCAAATGAGGAGGAACCCTACCACTTTTGGAGAATTCTAATGATTAATAAGTTTTTTTCCTTATAGGGATACTGGACTAGTGACATAGGGCACTTTCTTATGAGGAATCTCCTTCTGCCAATTCAGGTCATACTTTCTCTGTTGTATGGCCTTGGAAAATTGCCTAAAGCATTGACAGGTTACCAGGATCCCATAGCCAGCATGTGTCATAGGTGGGATTTGAACTCAGGTCTTCCTGGCTCCAAGACCAGAATGCTATCCATGACGCTACAGCTGTTTCTCATCAAATCGAAATTTGTCTTCCTTTAATTAGAACCGATTGCTCCTAGTGCTGTCTCCTGAGTTCATCCTTAGCTAGCCCAATGCCTCTTTCACACACTATTTGTTCTTCAGATACCTGACTATAGCTATCATTATTTTTTTCTAAGTCTTTTATTTTCTAAGCTAAACATCTTCAGTTCTTTAACCCAGTTGTCATAGCAAGTGGACCCCATGACTTTCACTATCCTGGTGGCTCTCCCGGAGGATTTTCATTTCTCCACCTGGGGATGGGTATTAGACAAATAGCACCATTAAGCATTGGTAACTTCCACCTACACACTCAGCCTATGTATGAGACAATTTCTATTAGGGTTTTGGAGAAATAGGGGGTACAAAATAGTAGGGATTCTGGATTTTACATACTGTATATTGAAGTAGATGGATCCAAGAGCTCTGTGTGGGCAGCCTTGTGAGTGGGTATTTTAATTTGAATATTTCTCTAGTTGCTATAGTAATTGTCACAACTGTGTGGTTTATGCGGTCTCTGATGTGCTGAACACTTATTAGAAGCACACGCCCTGTAGTAATGCCTACTTCATGTATTTGTACTGCACTTGGAGAGGGGAAAAAGAACCAGGCAATCAGATTTTAAGTGGAGATTTAAATTCTAAAGGCTACTCACCATTTAAATATATTTTGGTAAAGTATTTTCATTTCAAAATTCTTTTATTTTAACCAGATTCCCCCCTCTTATCTTAGATATAACTGCATAACCTAACTCAGGATGTGTGTTGTTTTTTTTTTTTTAAGTTGTTGTTTCCTCAAGAAAATAAAGGCTCTAGAAACCAAGGTTACCAAACTCTTTATATTGAGAACAGGAAATTCCCCCTCCTGCTCTGAATGTGTCAAGTCAGCATTGATGCTGATGTGGGACTGAAACGTATGTGGATCTGAAAAATGACTATTTATAAACTACTGCCTTTTGAAACTGTTGGGTTCCTTGTGGTCCCTGATCATTTATTTATTCCCTATAGGTGTCTTGTGAGGTTAGTCCTAAAGATGGTTTTCCAAGGGTTGAGAGGCATTTTTTGATTCTTCATAATGGTAAATCTGTGATCGGTTTAATATTTATCAAAACCTCAATGTCGATGGCTGAGCCCTGCTCTCTTTGTTAGATCTCTTCACAAAAGCACTTAAAAACCTCCAGCTGACTACCCAGCTTCATAAATTAAAATGTATATGAATTATAAAGTAGATTCGCAATTAGAAATTACTGCTAGACTTCATTAAAGTTTTGGTTTAAATATACATTTAACTATGACATTGTATAGTGCATAATTCAACAATTAAACATATATTATATGATGTATAATTGTATACGATTATATATGTAAAATTCTTCACTAGAGGCAAGTGACCTGTGAGAGGTAGTGAGTTCCTCATTAGATGTCTTCAAGGAAAGGCTGGATAGGCATTTGTTGGTTGAGATGGAGAAGATATTTGGGTTGGTTGAGTTGTTAGGGCCTTTCCAGCTCGGAGATTCTCTGACTGCAATTTGGAAACTGAAGTCTTGGTTCAGTGACTCGAGAAACTCCAAGAGAAGTAAAATGACGGAAGAAAAAGCTATGGCTTTGGCCACAGTTTGGTCATCATGCCGGCTGTGCATGTTGTGGGAGGGGCCCTGTGGGTTAGAACAACAGAAAGCCAAACTTCCTGATTACTGGGCAATTCTTCAATCTAATTATTTTAAAGCGTTTGGAGTATCAACAGCCTGCAGATAGGGTGTATAACTGATGGGATTTGTTCAATTAGATTTAGATTATATTTTGCTAAACTCAAAACTTAGCTTATTTAGATAGAAATGACTTTTCTTAGCCTGTGTGTGTGTGTGTGTGTGTGTGTGTGTGTGTGTGTGAGAGAGAGAGAGAGAGAGAGAGGGAGAGAGAGAGAGAGAGTGCATGGGGACTAATGCTAGGTTCCAAGAACTGCCTGTTGCTATAGATAGGCATTCTTCAAACTTGAATCTGTAAACTTTAAAAAAAACAAACAAACATTTAATGACTGTACTTCAATATAATTGGTTTCCTTTGCAATCTTCTATATTTTATTTTATGCATTTAAAAATATTCTAAAAAGAGGTCCATTGCTCCTCCAGATTGGTAGAGGGGTCTATGACTCAAAATAAGGTGAATAGGCCCTGAATTGAAGACAAAGGACTTTTCATCCAAATCCTAACTGGACTACTTACTACCTATGTGACCCTGGGCAAGGCTCTTAACCTCTCTGGGTCTCAGTTTCCACATCTGTAAAGAGAGAGAAATACATTAGATGATTTCTAAGGTCCTGTGTACCTCCCAATTTGTGATCTAGGAAACTTGAGCATGCAAATTAAAAGACTGGCTTAAGATAATGTATGTGAAGAATGTTGCGATTTTTAAATCTACCACAGGTATCTTGGGTTCTTAGCTCCCATTCTTTCTGGGTCTTTCTTCTTAGAGTCTATGATTTGGTTAATAATTATATTAGCTAACATTTGTTTATATAGGGAAATAAGCAGAGAAGCATTTATATAGCACCTACTATGTTCTAGGCACTGTATTAAGGACTTGACAAATATACTTAAGTTAATCAACAAGCATTTATTAAACATTTACTATGTACTACTTGCTAAGCACTGGGAATATACATATAAGGAAAGTCAGTCCCTGCCCTCAAGGAGTTTATCTTCTAATGGGAGAAGATAACACACAAAAGGTAGCTGAAAAGGGGTGGAAGGGAGCCCTCAAAGGGGAGACAGGAGTGGGTCCTCGAGAAGAATGAATATCATTCTTCAAATGTTTACAAAGTGCTTTTAGGTACATTATCTCATTGGATCTTGACAATAAGTCCATGAGGTAGGATCTCT
Organism: Trichosurus vulpecula; assembly: GCF_011100635.1. NCBI lineage: Eukaryota > Metazoa > Chordata > Mammalia > Diprotodontia > Phalangeridae > Trichosurus > Trichosurus vulpecula. The sequence goes on along the minus strand of NC_050577.1, from coordinate 225,083,517 downwards.
TATTACCGTCTTCTCCCCATGTTGTAGATTGGAGAGACTGGAGTAGAGAGGGGTTAGTCCAGGATCACACAGTCAGTATGTATTTGAGGGAGGATTTAGACTCAGATCTTCCTAACAACCAGTCCAACCCTCTCTCCAGCCAGCTCCCTTATTTCCCTAGATTCTCTCTGGATTGTTTTCCAGGTATGGTATCCCCACCAAAAAGGCTATGCCATCACTTGATTGGCCAATGTTTTCTAGACTGTCCACTTGATGGTAATATGGCCACAACTCTTTGTCCTAATTTTCTGATGTTCCAAAACACCTACACAGTGCTTTGAATATATTAGGTTCTTAATTATGTGTTGAACTGAATTGAATTTATAGCTATTGTCTGCCAGAATTTATTTTCATATGTGTTTTTTTAGGAGTGGAAATACTTTGAGTAAGAGAAGGTACTCAAACAAGAAAGGACATAAAGACTTGAGTTTGAGGCCCAACTTTCACTTCTTTTGTAAGTGACCTGCTTTCCTGGTCTGGGCTCGTTTATTGAAACTCCAAGAGTGATGGACTAGGTGACCTTAGGTGTCTTTCAGCTCTAATATTCTTCAGTCCTGTGAAGGTCAATCTTAACTCTTTGTAAGAAGCTGAATTAACATTAGAAAATGATTCTGCATAGACGTTATCCTTCCATGTTATTTTCTTGAAGGGAGGATTAAAGATTATTTCCATTCCTCACTTGTATGACTACAGCAAGAAAAATTGTACAGATTAGGTAAGGTAGATTGTTCCAAAGATCCTCTTGGACTCAAAAAATGAAACATGAAATCAGCAAAAATATATTTAAAGGTATGATACTAATACTAAGTTTCCTAACAAGCCATTATTCTTTTCTAAGTGTTTATTTTTTATTTTTATTGATAAATTTTATTTTTTACATTACATTCATTTCTCCACTCCCACTAGAGAACTGTGTCTTATAATGAATAATAGAGAAAAAAAAACAAAAGATGTTTGGAAAAACTAACCAACAAACCGAGTCTGCCAGCAGATACCATACCCATAGGCCTCTACTTTTGGAAATATGGAGAGGAGCTACATTCTCATTGCTTCTTTGGTTATTATGATTGCGTCATATTCAGTTGCATGTGCACACATAAGCCATTGGGTTTTCTTCCTGTTTCCATTGTTGAGGTCATCGTGTATATTATCTTGCTGGTTTCACTTATTTCACTCAATATCACTTCAGAAAAATCTTCCCCTTGTTTCTCAAAATTCTTCATATTCATCATTTCTTTTGTTATAGTGATCTTCCATGACATTCACATACAATGATTTGCTTAGTCATTCCAATTTTTTGCTTAGTCATGTCCAATTGATAAATGTCTCTGTTGTTTCTTTGAGAGATTAGTCTGTACCCGTGAGGACAGTCTTATACGAAAGGGGCTGAGCACCTGGTCACATTCACAATTTCTGAAAGTGATCGCTATAAATACATCCCTCCTTTTCTAACATTGGTTCGGGTTATGGATATTTAGCTGACATAGTGGATAGAGTGTTGGGCTTGGAGTTTGGAAGATTTTCATTTGTCTCCTGCCTTTCATTTGCTAGCCATGTGACCCTAAACAAATCACTTAATATCTGTGCACCCTACTTTCCTTAACTGTACTATAGGGAGAATAATAACCTATTTCATAGGGTCGTTGTGAGGATAGAATGAGCTAAGATGTGTAAAGTGCTTTGTAAATTTTAAAGCACCATGAAAATGTTTATTGTTATTATTTTTATGGAAGTTGACTTCAGTGATGACAAGACTTGTAATGGAGAAGGAAGAAGAGGTGACCTGGATATAAATCTATGGCTGTATAAGCAGGGGATATTCTCTCTCTCCTCCCCTCCCCTCCCCTTCCCTCCCTTCCCCTCTCCTCCCCTACCCTCCCCTCTCCTCTCCTCCCCTCCCCTACCCTCTCCTCTCCTCTCCTCCCCTCCCCTCTCTTCCTCTCACTCTCTCTCTCTTCCTCTCACTCTCTCTCTCTTCCTTTATCCCTCTGGCTGTTTCTATTTCTTTCCCTCCATCTCTCTGTTTCTCCATCTCCATCTCTCTTTATCTCTCTGTATGTTTGTCTCTGTTTCTTTGTTTCCACCTCTCTGTCTCTATATCTCTAGAGTAGGGAAACATGGGAGGGAGTCACTGATATTACAACAGAAAGTGTGGATTTCCCACACTCAGCATTATTCATTCTGGATTATTTTCCTGGAGGTAGAAAACAAAGGATTATAGATCTAGATTGGAAGAGACTTCAGATATGAGATCTAGTCTAATCCCTCTAACTCCTATTCTAAGGTCACCCAGGTAGCAAGCTTCAGGGTTGATATTTGAACCTAGGTGCTCTGATTACAGAGTTGGGCCCCTTTACATTGAACCACAATATCTACCAGGATTCCTCCATTGTTCTTATCATAGTCCCCATTCATTCTTATTCATATACCTCCTTTATAGATTAGGGAAGAATTCAATAATGTTGATACCTCAATTTCTCTTAAGGGAAACAGTAAATAGAAAAAAAAAAGATTCTTAAGTTATTTAAGCTGAGTTATTTATTGAAAAGGCTTGGGAAACATGGCATAGGCACTTACTGATTTCTATAGAATGACCATGACTTAATGAGTCAGATTTTCTTGATCTGATGGTTCTGGTTTGAGAAAATGAGACATATAATGTGGCATCTTTTATCTACTCTTACATATTTAGTATCAAAAAATGAGAAGCAAACATGGGCACCTTGATTAGGACATGGTTCAGTAGTAAGAGCACTAAGCTGACTTGGTCCACATAAATTCATGTTATCTAATCTAAACTGGCCCCCCCCTACAGCCAGGCAATCCCAATTGATTTTCTGCTCCACTCACAACAGAAGCTATACTGTACCTTCTTTGTTCTCCTTAAATCTCTCACTTCCCTCACTCCTACTCTCTCAGTTAAGGACCTTGTTTTCACCAAATTGAAACTATTTATTGACAGCTTCTCTTCCACTTCTCATTTCTATGACCCCCTAACATCTTCTATCACTTTCTCCTCTTTTACTACAGTCCCTGAGGGAGAGAGATTGCTTTTCTCCAAGTCAAGGTGGAGGCCATGGCAAGAAGGTACCCTTGATCCTATCTCCTCCCTACACTGTTCTCCAGGAGGAGAAGGCCTGTCTGTGAGGCCAATCTGTAAGTGAAAAGATCTTTCAGACCTATTGAATAGGCCTCAGATGGGGCCAACAAAGGGAGGCCTGATTAGAGGCAGTCCCACACCTTTTCACTAACTAGGTATGAGGTCCCAGGCCCCACACCTTTTTGCTAAGTAGGCTCTTAGCCCTCAGGGCCTTGAAAAGGGTATAAGAGCTCTGAGGTTGGAATTTTGCCTTTGGGGGCGCACTCATTGAAAGAGTATTGGTTAGAAGACTCTGGGTAGGCCCTTGAAGCAGCCCCCTTCCCCCCCCCCCCACCTTGAAAACCCAGATGTTGGTGCTTCTCTGGTAAGTATGTATTGTGATTTGGTTAGACAGAAATGTTGATCTGCTTATAACGTCTCTGTTTGTAATTTCTGTTTATATTTGCTCTGAAGTTCAGGGTGCAGGTTTTCCCCCCTGAACTAAGTGAATGGTATATGTATGTTTAATTAAAGTGAGATTGTTAACCCTTTAAAGTTGCTTTCCTTAGATCAAAGACTCTGTGCTAGCAGCCTTCCTGTGTGCTGGTGTTGTTGGTCTTACACAGCCACAGTAGCAGCAAGCAGCATTGTTGTTACAGTGTCTGTCTTTCCTTTTTATCCCGAGTGTTTAGTATAATCCATGGCACAAAGTAAGCGATTAATAAATGCGCTCTGGTCTGGCTGATTGATTTGGAATCATGAGACCTTGGTTCAAATTCCAGCTTTGCCATTTTTTACCTGCGTGGCCTTGGGCAAGTTACTTGACCCTCTTTGGGAATAAGTTTTCCCATCTATGAAATGATAGAATTGTTCCCTTCTAGCTATAGGTCTATGGTCCTATTTACCCTAGTAAACTAAATGATGTAGAATATCTCCGGAATGAAGATCATGTGATATTAAATTTGGGGATATTAAATTTGAAGAAGAGAAAACTCAAGAAGAATATGATAACTGTGTTCAGACATGGGATTAAATTTGTTCTTCTTGGCCCCAGAGGAAAAATTGCAAAAAGACTAATTTAGGCTTGAAGTCAGGAGAAACTTACATTTTCAGTCTATTACCACTTGGGGTGTGGTCATTTGGTTACAGTGGACAGCTGTAGGCATGTGAGTATAAGTGGGAGGAGGTTGCCAGCATGGGCCGGGAAATACCCAGTGTTAACTCTCATCCTTCTCTGGTATATCACCATCATCTAGAAGGGTTAGGTGAAACAGGAAGAGGCTCCCACTCCAAAAAGAAGAACTGTCCAAAAGTGGAATTAGATTGTAAACTCCTTGAAGTCAGGGACTATCTTTGGCCTCTTTTAACATCCTGAATCCTTAGCACAGTGCCCAGCACATAGTAGGTATACCTAGTATACACTTACTAAATATTTATAGATGGATTGGAATGTACTGCCTTAGAAGATGGTGGGCTCCTCTTTACTGAGGTTCTTCTAAGAGAGGCTGGATAAATGGTGTATCCAGTATATTATAGTGGGAATACCCTTTAGGTATGGTTTAGGTGATTAGATGGTCACTAAAGTCCCTTCTAAATCTAAAAATTCAGTGTTTAGAGGTACCTCTTTGAAGGATTTTGGGGAAAACATGGACAAGAATTAGAAGACGAGAAAGTCTGAAGGGCTTCTAATGTGGCCTTGGTAGAGAGAAGCATGGCATCATGAGTTTGAAAGAACCACCAATCTAGAAATAGGAGTGATACCTCCACGAAAACAAATACAATTTAAAGGGCATCCGAAGTAACACAAAGTCCAAGCACACCAAAGTTTACTTTTTACCTGATGCAGCAATCAGGGTTCTATCCCTGGAGCCTAGGAAAAATAGAACTTATGACATAGTATTATGCTGTAATTTGGCTTCCACTCTACTGGCAAATGGGGGAGGCATCCTGATCCAAGCCTCAGAGAACTGCCCAGGCATTTTCAAATGGATTTGCCTCTGGGTAGCAGTTGGCCTTTTCAGTAGGTGTTGTTAAGCACTAAGATTTCCATCTGGGTCATTTTCCCAAGGCACTCCCATCTAAACCAATCCAAGCACAAATAAAGGTACAGCAGGTATTTATCTGGGACTCAAGTATCATCTATACAGATGTACAATACTTTGGATTATTTGAATGACTGCTTGTTGGCTTTTATTATAAATATGTTTCTGATGAATTATCTTAAATTTAATTGTAATGGCTTCTAAATTGTACTTAAAACACCAGAAGAGGCAGCCTCGATATAGATAAGCTTTACTACCTTTGAAAGTTAGATGAAAATGTGACCACATGCATTATTCATGTGTGATAATTATAGCTTCTTCTACTGAAGTCTTTTCAGATGCTTAAATGTGTGTTTTGGGTGACTCAGGGCTCTTGGAGGCTAAGCTCATGGAGAGCAAGTACCAGCAGATCCTAAGAAACTGGAAGGTCTTGTCAAAGGCTTTAGAGCATGGGAGTGGCCATGAACTAGATGTGTATCTGTCTTAACCTTTACTGACTGATTGAGGGGGTGAGGTTCTATGGAAGGCATGTTAGATTTCGAGTCAGAAAATCTTGGTTTAAATCTTGGCTTTGCTACCTTAGTGATATCGGCAAGTTCCTTCACCTTCATAGGACTCAGTTTCCTTATTTGTAAAACAAAGGAGTTGGATCAAATGGCTCTGAAGTCCCTTCGAGATTTACATATATGGTTCAGTGATTCCAATGTCAACAAAAGCTTGAAATACAGTCAGGAATTTTTCTGGATGTAGCAGCTCATAGGAAAATGTTGTGGAGGGGTTGCAACATCCGTAGCAGGCTAGTGAATTGTTAAAAGTGAAAAAGTTCATTTTACATTGGGAAAGGAATCACAGGGCAGCTAGGTGGTGCAGTGGATAGAGTGATAGAGCACCGGCCCTAGAGTCAGGAGGACCTGAGTTCAAATTCAACCTCAGATGCTTACTGGCAAGTCACTTAACCCTGACTGCCTTCCAAAACACAAACATATGTCTATGTGTGTATACATATACAAACACACAAACATATATATGTATATCTATCTCTCTATATCATCTAGCTGTTTATCCATTATCTATCTATCTATCTATCTATCTATCTGTCTATCTATCTGTCTCTCTTTCTATCTCTCTATCTCTCTATGTCATCTGGCTGTTTATCCATTATCTCTCTCTCTCTCTCTATGTATATATATATATATATATATAAAATCTGGCTGTTTATCCATTATCTATCTGTCTATCTATCTGTATCATCTGGTGGTTTTTCCATTATCTATCTATCTATCTATCTATCTATCTATCTATCTCTCTCTCTCTCTCCATATCGTCTGGCTGTTTATCCATTATCTATCTGTCTATCTATCTATTTATCTATCAATCGATATCCATCTCTCTCTATATATATCATCTGGCTGTTTATCCATTCTCTCTCTCTCTCTCTCTCTCTTTCCATATCATCTGGCTGTCTATCCATTATGTATGTATGTATCTATCTATCTCATCTGGTGGTTTATCCATTATCTATCTATCCATCCATCCATCCATCTATCTATCTATCTATCAAATTTAGATAAGACACAGTCCTTTTACCCTTCAGGAGCTTACAGTCTAGAAAATGAATTTCAAGTCTAATGTCAGCTGAAAGAGGTGGTGGGGAGTGGGGAGGGAGGAGAAGAATAAACATTTATATTGTGCGTACCATGTGCCAGGCACTGTGCTAAGTGATTTTACAAATATTTCCTTGGATCCTCACAACTCAGCAAGAGAGGTGCTATCTTTACTCCCTCTGTTAATGATTTCCTGCTTATCTTGCTTTGTGTATATTTGTTTGCATGTTACCTTCTCTGTTAGATTGTAAGCTCCTTGAGGGCAGGGATGGTCTTTTGCCTCTTTTAGTATCTCCATTGCTCAGCACAGTGCCTGGAACATTTGTTGTTGTTTAGTTGTTTCAGTTGTGTTTGATTTGGGATTTTCTTGGCAAAGATACTGGAGTGGTTTTGCCATTTCTTTCTCCAGCTCTTTTACAGATGAGGAAACTGAGGCAAAGAGGGGAAGTGACTTGCCCAGGGTCACACAGCTAGTAAGCATCTGAGCCTGAATTTGAACTCAGGAAGATGAGTCTTGCAGGCCAGGCACTCTATCCTCACTGCCCCCCCAAATTAAACTAGCAACCAAATAAACTAAAAGGTTATTAAAAGAACCATTGGGGTCAGGAAGAGTGGGACATGACTGAAAAACAACTGGATGACAAAGTTTAATTTTACTGGTCCATTAATTAGCTCATCCAAGTTTATTTCACTCACTTAATTCTACAATTTGTTCATGTATGGTGCTGTAGAAAGAGTGATAGACTTAGAATGAGAGGATTCTAATGCTGTATGATCTTAAAAAGTACATCCTCTCTCTGGGCCTTGGTTTCTTCATCCATAAAACAAGAGGGTTGGACCAAGTGACCTTTAAAGTCCCTTCAGGCTCTAATGATGTTATGATGATCATGAGATGCAAGAAGGAGGAATCTGCTGTTGGGAAAACAGTGCTGAACTCACAATCATAGACCCCAAATTCAAGTCCAGGCTCAGCCTCTTGGGTAAGCATGTGACCTTGAACCTTTCTCTAGGTTTCAGCTTCTTCCTCAGTAAAATCAAAGAGCTGGATCATGATCTTCTCAGGTGCTTCCATCTCTGGATCTATGACCCTATGTATGTTTAGCCTGATAGAAATACCTTTTCTTGAACCCAGACAACTATTCTTCCTTCTCATGAGTTCACTTGGCCATTCACTTTCTCATCTAAGGGGACACAGAAATATATAAAATCTGCTAGTCAGTCCAGGGATACCATGTTTGCTGGTTCATCTTTATAATGGGGCATGAGCCCTTTTAAAACTGGGGATGTGTCTGTCTAGTCATTCCAACTGATATCAGCCTGCAGACAAGAGAATTTGGCATATGTTGTACATTTCATTTTCCAGATCCCAGAGATCCCTCCTTTCTCCTTCATGTACTCCACAGAAAATGACATACAAAAACATGTCCCTTCCTCAAATATGATGTTTTTGGTCTATTTCGCTTGCTTCCTTATTTTCCCCCTGCACTCCCCACCCCTCCAGCCTAGATTACCTGGGTATGGGACCTATAAAATTGAGTGGATTTTTCCTTCCTAGTTAAGTTTCTCTGCCTCCTCTCTCACTCCCACAGCTGTACATTTGAATATTCAGAAGCCAGGCTGGAGGTGGGAGTGAATTATTTTGGGTGGGTTCTTTTTGCTTGAGAGATTCACTCAACTGAGTGGTGAGGGCAGAACTCTGTACTCCTCGGGGAGTTTCTTCCTCAGTTACTGTTAGAGAGCTCAGAAAATCTCTGAATTACTGTTCCAAAGCCTTCCACAGAAAAAATGCATCTCTAATGAATTATTCCAAATTAAATTTTAATAGCTTCTAAATCGTACACAGAAGCACCCAGCACAGACTCAGTTTCTGTGCAGAGATAAACCCTATTAGTATGGAATATGGAAGTATTGCTTTTTTCATGCAGTCCTCTACTCCAGGGCTCCTTGCAATGTTGGGTGAGACTTTTCAGCTGAGTATGGAGAAGGAGATGGTTCTTTCTTTCCACTCCTACTGTGTACTTTTTGTGTTCAGAGCAGGATTTTTGACTTGTCACTTCTTGGAAAAAAAAAGAAAAAAAATAAAGCAAAAAACCAGAAGTGTGAGCTTTCTGGGGATGTGAAAAGCTCCATCTGCACATGCCCAATCTGGCAGTAGCTCATGTTAACTCAGCCCTCAGGAAACCCTTAGAGAGCTGGAAAGAGCTTGCCACCCCCACACTAAACTTACTTCCTCAGCTTAGTCACAGTGTGAGGAGAAGCGCTGACACTCTCTGTCCTGGCAGGCCTCTTAGATACCAGAGAACATGGGCAGGGTAGGCCTGGGCCTTGGCACTCCCTCCGCTGCGGTATGGTAGGCACCCTTCCCCACCCATCCTGACTTGTTCCTCTTGTTGGAGTGGACTAATCCTTCTGGATGCTGCCTGGGTGTGAGAGAAGGGTGGGAGGGAATGCTGGGTGCTTCCCTGGACACCCTGGCGGACTCCTCACACTTGTGGTCAGCTCCTTGTTGCTATCAGCTACCGGCTAAAAGACTACACCCTGTGAGGTACAGCCCCAGAACAGCTGTTTAGACAGCCTATATGGTCAGACCAGGTCTGAATATGTCTCCATCTGCCAAACCCCACGAAAGCTGGAGTTTGGGTGGACACAAGGCCCTGTGGGCAAAGAGTGTATAGAATGACATGCTTTTAGGACAGACAGCCTGTGAAACTCAGGCTTGGATGTTTTCAGTCATTGCCAGGCTGAGGCTCTGACAAAAAGTATTCTTTAACCATATGTTTGGTGCTAAATTCCAGTTCTTTTTCCTATTTAAATTTCTTTTTCAGCTAACAAAATTTTATTTTATCTCCCACCTCCCTCTCCCCAGTGGAAAAAGCAACATAAAACCTTTATAACAAATGTGCAGAGTCAAGCAAAACAAATTCTTGTATTGACTATGTTTTAAAAAAATTTAATCTCTGTGCCCCGAGTCCATCAAATCTCTGTCACAAGATAGGTTAGTATTTTTCTCAAGACAAATTTTTTAAAGTAAAAAAATTGCATCATGTACATCTACAAATCACATGTTATATAGTGTCAATGTTGTATAGTGGGGGGCCAGTCAGGTGATGCAGTGGCTAGAGCGCTGGGCCTGGAGTCAGGAAGACTTACCTTCTTGAGTTCAAATCTGGCCTCAGACACATCCTAGCTGTGTGACCCTGGAAGAGTCACTTAACCCTGTTTGCTTCAGTTTCTTCATCTGTAAAATGAGCTGGAGAAGGAAATGACAAACCACTCCAGTACCTCTGCCAAGAAAATCCAAAATGAGGTCGTGAAGAGTCGGACATGGTTTAACAAAAAAGAATCATTTAAGTTTTCTCAGCCTTAGTGTTTTTGGCTGTAAATTGGACCTAGTAGAGAGAGAAGCTGGGTTTAAGTCCCCCACTTTCCACATGCTGGGTGACCCTAGACAAATCACCTAACCTCTCATGTCCCCAGAAACTTTGCAAGACTATAGGTGGTGATCTGCATTGTATCTGAACTACCTCCCTGGTCAGTCTACATTGGCACTGCTACGTTCAGTTCTGGGCACCACATTTTAGGATGCTGGAGAGGATTTGGAGGAGGGCGTCCAGAATGATTTAAGGCCTCAACATCGTGTCATATGATGACTGATTAGGAGAGCTAAGGATATTTTGCCCTGAGAAGAGAATACTTGGAGGACATAAAAGGTGTTATTAAGTATTTGAGAGGCTGTAGGTGGCAAAATGGATAGAGAGCTGGGCCTGGAGTCAGGAAGGCTTCAGTTCAAATCTAGCCTCAGACACTTACTAAGGGCAAGTCCCTTGATCTTGTTTGCGTCAGTTTCCTCATCTGTAAAATGAGGATCATAATAGCACCTACTTCACAGGGTTGTCATAAGGATCAAACGAGATGATATTTTAAAGTGCTTAGCACAGTGCCTTCCTTCCTTTCTTCCTTCCTTCCTTCTTTCCTTCTTTCCTTCTTTCTTTCCTTCCTTCCTTCCTTCTTTCCTTCCTTCCTTTCTTCCTTCCTCCCTCCTTGTTTTTGTTGGGTACAGAAGGCACAAGTAGGAGTAATTGATAGACATTGCTAGGAAGTCAATTTAGACTTGAGGTCAGGAAACACCTTCTAACTATCAGAGTCATCTGAAGGCAGACATGGGTTGTTTGGAACAATTTTAGGTCATTCCTCACTAAGTTCTTCAAGCAAAGGCTGGATAACCATTTGGCAATTTCGTTACACCTTGTGATTGCTCTAGAGCAGGGGTGGGGAACCTGTGGCCTTGAGGCCACATGTGGCCCTCTAGGTCTTTGGGTATGGCTTTTTGATTGAGTCCAAGTTTTATGGAACAAATCCTTTTATTAAGAGGATTTGTTATGTGAAGTTTGGATTCAGTCAAAGGGCAGCACTTGAGGACCTAGAGGGCTACATGTGGCCTTGAGGCTGTAGGTTCCCCACCCCTGCTCTAGAGGACAGGACTTAGGCCAATGGGCAAAAGTTATAGAGGCAAATTTTGATGCAATCTAAGAAATACCTCTGTGCTAGAACTGTCCAGCATGGAACAGACATCATTAGTAGCCACTCAGTTCTCCGACAATAGATGTGTTCAAGGAGAAGCTGGTAGGAAGTTGGATTAGTTGATTTCCATGAAATTCTAGGATTCTGACTTAACTTCCTTTGTCTTTCAAATATTTTTATATTTAGGTTGTGGTGAATATCCAAATGCTTCTTTTACAGGTAGACTAGTAGGCCAGCCCGTCCATTTGTTCACTTGTATGAACTGAGACAGATAGTAATTATGTTTTTGATGGCCAGGAATTAGTGTTTGACTCATCCAGAGAATTTGGGGTAACTAGATGACTGAATGAATAATGTTCTTCGTGGGAAATTTATAAGGCAGCAAATGGATGTTAGCAGGTGGCTAATAAATGCTCAAGCAATTTGTTTCTATGATACACTGAGGTAGGATCATTTATTCCTTTTGCCAGGGCCCAATAAAATTTAGCCAGCTGTATGCTATCTCCATTGTGATATGAACACTTTATCTTAGAATTAGTTGTTTTAAAATGAAACTATAGAAAAAGAGTTAGGATTCAGGTAAATAATCTATTTCCAGATAGGTTTGAACTAATCTATCGCTGGATTGAATATTTTAGAATGATTTTTAGCTTCACTGAAAAAGAAACATGTCTCCTCTCCATTAATGCAATGATGAGCACTACTGTCACGCCATAGAAGCTCATAGAACACTAATCAAATATTCTTTTATGGTTTGACTCAGAAATAATCTGTTTATAGTTTGGCATTTGGGGAAGACCATAGAGGATCATTCATCCATTCACTCAACAACTATTTATTGTTAGAGAAATAACAATTCTTTGAATTATTTTCCTTTATAAGATGGCCCTATCCAGAGTAGTATTTTAAGTATGAAGAGTTGAATAGGTCTATGTGGGACTTAAGAAGAAAAGAGTGTTTTGACTATTTATAATTTTGTGCGCCATGTCTATTTGATTTTAAGTTTAGGGAAAATGAAACTTGTCCTATATTTAATTAATCTGAGCCCTTACATGGGAGGTGAGGACTTCTTTTGCTTTTGGGATGAGGGTAGGATGGAATGACATTTCCATAAGAAACCCTAGGTTGGGGCATTTTCTTTGATATTTGGTATTATTTGAGAGACATAGACAGGAATGAAGTCAGTCAATGTGAGTTCTCAGCTTTGGTAAAGAACCACAAAGTTATATACCTTAGGGAGTTTACAGTCTAATAAAGGAGATGAAACATGTGCCTAGAGAATAAAGAATAGATTAACATAGATGCATAGGGTAGGTATAAACAATATTCAATAGGAAGTCATTCCTAAAAGAGAGATTTTTCTTAAGATATATGATTTCATTGGTGTGGGTGCTCCTCTGCCGATATAGACTGCAACGCTTCCATATCTTAGTAGATGGCCTTCATGAGTTGTATCCAAACCTGGTGACCAATCTTCTGGTGATGTTCTTCAGTCATATCAATCATGTTTGATTCTTTGTGACCCCATTTGGGGTTTTCTTGGCAATTTCTTGCCATTTCCTTCTCCAGCTCATTTTACAGATGAGGAAACTGAGGCAAATGGGGTAAAGTGACTTGCCCAGGGTCACACAGCTAGTAAGTGTCTGAGGCTAGATTTGAACTCAGGTTTTCCTGACTCCAGGCCTACCTAGCTGGTGATTAGCATTTCCCAATTTATCTAGGTTAATCAAGAGGGCAGTCACTGTGCCCATCCTTGAAGTTTGGTAGGACTTAGCAGAACATGTGTGTTATTGGCATAGCCGCTGAGAATCTAGATTTTTCTCTATGCCATGACAGGCCATTGGAGTGCCTTAATGGAAAATTTCTTGTATTTGGTTCCTTGTCTCCACTTATATGATTACTACCTTCATTCAGGTTTCTTGTTGTTGTTCGGTCTTTTTGAGTCATGTTTGACTCTTTGTGACTTTATTGGGGGTTTACTTGGCAGAGATACTGGAGTAGTTTACCATTTATGTCTCCATCTCATTTTACAGATGAGGAAACTGAGGCAAACAGGGTTAAGTGACTTGCCCAGGGTCACACAAATAGTAAGAGAGATGTGAACTCCAGGGGATGAGTCCTCTCAACTTCAGGCCTGGTGCTCTATCCACTGTACCATCTAGCTTCATTCAGGTGCTTATCATTATTTCTAGAGCCTTCTAATTAATCTTCTTGCTTGTATTTCCTCACCTCTCCAATTCATCCTCCATGATGTTGCCAAAATAATATTTCTGAGGTGCAGGATTGAACATGCCTCTCTTCTATTCAAAAATATTCACCAAATTCCCTATTCCCTCTAGCGTCAAATAGAAAACTGTTAGGCCTGGCTTTTAAGGCAGTCCCTAGCCTGGCTTGACCTGTCTTGCTAAACTTAGTTTATATGGCTCCCATTTATATAAACTATGTTCCAGTCAAGCTGAACTAGTAGCTGTTTCTGACCTTGACATTCTCATCTACCACCTCCATGTGGTACATAACCTCTGCTCTCTGGAACCTTACCTTCCTTCCTTCAAGGCTGATGGTTGAGGGCCCAGTAGATCCTGCTGATTGACCCCTCCCTGTTGTTAGTTTCTGTTTCCTATTTAAATTATCCAAGTCAAAGGCCAGTCTGGACTTTACTTTACCTCTAAGGTTGCACATCTACCCATCTACATTGTGTGTATGTTGCATGTAGGTATTTATTTACATGTTGTCTTTCCCTTTTAGAATGGAAGCTCCTTGAGGGAAGGAAACATTTTTGCATTTCTTTGTATCCTCAGTACTTAATGCAATGCCTGCTATATAGTAAGGATTTAGCTGTAGCACATAGTAAGTACTTGATAAATGCTTTTTGGTGGATCGACGTATCTTCCCAGTAGAATGTAAACTTCATGAGGGTAGGGACGCTTTCATTTTTAATAAATGTTAGCTGAATTTTTTACTTTTTATTCCAGCAGCTAGCCTAGTGTCTGACACATGGTAGGCTTAATCAATGCTCCTTGAATTGTTGAGGAAGGAAATTACGGTAAGTTATATCATCACACAGACTGACCATTAAAAAAGAAAATCTCTTGCCCAGTTTCTTTGGTTCCTCTCAAAGTTCCTTCCTAGGGCCTCTTTCTTACCACCCACTCGCTTCTCAACTCTTTGCTGTCTGGCTTTTGAACCACTGGTAGGCTGAAACTGCTCTTTCTGAGGTTACTAGAGAGTTTTTAATCACCAGATCTGATAGCTCTTCCTCTGCTCATGTCCTTCTCAACCTTTCCTCAAGATTTGACACATTTGACACCCACCCCTTCCTACTTCTCCTTCGGTTTTCATGACTCTCATCTCTCCTGGTTCTCCCCTTACCTGTCTGACCACTCCTTCTCGCTGTCCTTTTCTGGATGAATATCCAGGCACCCTTTCCTGGCTCTCCACCTACCTATCTGACCACTCCTTCTCACTGTCCTTTTCTAGACAAACATCCAGGCACCCTTTCCTGGCTCTCCACCTACCTGTCTGACCTTTCTTTCTCACTCTCCTTTTCTGAATGAACATCCAGGCACTGCTCCCTAACTATAGGTACCACCTATGGTTCCATCCTGCAATTTTTCTCTCTCTATCCTTTCTTCTGGTGATCACATCAGCTCCCCTGGTTTCCCTCAACATCTCTCTTTAAGTGACTTGTGGAGACAGTATAATGCTATGGAAAAGCACTGAATTTGGAGTTGGTGGAACTGGGTGGTTGGACTGTGGCTTTGCACCTTCTTACCTGCGAGATCTTGCACAAGCACTCTCTCTCTGGGACCCAATTTTCTCACTTGTAAAATGAGACAGTTAGAATAAAATATTCTCTAAGGTCCTGTCTAGCTCTACAGTCATGATGACTACATGAATTGAAAACCCAAACAAAAAGTGGTTGCTTTGGGAATAAAGTGATAGGATCAGAATGAGACAGTGTCAACCCTGATATCACAATTAGCACCGATAAAATTCTCTTTCCTTTGGCTGATACCCATCTCTTGGTGGTTTTTTGCTATCTTTGCTCTTTAAGAAGTCCTACTTCCGGACAATCTATCCTGACTCTGCAATGTTGCCAACTAACTTCACCTTATACATGAGTATTTGTTTTAAACTCTCCAAGAATCATGGGAGACATTGACATGCAGAACAACAGGTGCTGGAGATTTCAGAGTCCTTCCCATTTTTGGTAACTTTAAGTGACTCAGAAGGGATTTTCCATCCATCAGATTATAGCTTACCTCTTAAGAACTGCATTGGGTGAATTTTATAGCCACAAGTTCAAGACAGATATTTTTAGTTTTCTCTCATAAAAAGAAGTCTGAGAAAGCCTTTACTCTTTAATTATTTTTTTTCTATATGAAAATCCCTTATGAAATCCCTGCCATTATATTAGTGCCAACTATTGTATTACTACTGGGATACAGAGAAAAATGAAATAATGCCTTTCCTCAAGGAGCCTATATTCTAGTAACTTTCATTCTTCTGGTACATGCTCATAAATGGGAATTATCACAGATGCGGGAGCCCAAGTCTCTGACTCTATTCCTATCTGTTAAATGAGTTGATATTTATAAAGTGCCTAGCATAGTGCTGGACATGTGGTAGACACTATATAAATGCTTATTTTCTTCCTTTCCCCCTCCCCCCTCCCCCCATCTCGCTCATTCATTTGCTAATTAGAAAGTCTGGGGGAGGGGGATTGCAAATTATGAAGCAGAGTGTTTCACCTTAATGACTATAATACTGGTATTGCCTCCACACCTGTAGACATGACATGGGAGAGGCACGTTGTTGCTTGCTAAGAGTAAGAACTGATAGGTCGAGAATGACTGCTTAAGCTGTTTCCAGGTGTGAGTGAGTGAGACAGACAGAAAGGGGTGGGTGGGGCAGGGCTCATGGCTATTGCTGGGCTGGAAGTCTGGGCCTCTTCATACGGAGAACCCAAGGGGATTGCCCTGATTAGCAATAGGACATACCCTTAGATAAAGAGATCAGTCAAGTCAAATCAAGAATGTATTAAGCACTAAGTATGTGTTAGGCACTATGCTAAACACTGTCAGGGGTAGGGAACCTGTAGGCTTGAGGCCACATATGGCCCTCTAGGTCCTCAAGTGTGGCCCTTTGACTGAATCTAAATTCCAAGAACCAATCCCTTCAATAAAAGGATTTGTTCTGTAAAATTTGGACTCAATCAAAACTCCACACCCAAGGACCTAGAAGGCCACATGTCTCCTCAAGGCTGCAGATTTCCCACCCCTGCACTAGATACAAAGAAAAATCAGTCTTTGCCCTCCAGGAATTCACAATTGAATAGAAGAGACAACAAATAAATAACTACGTACAAAAAAGATTTGGGGTAAATTGCAGATAATCTCAGTATTAAGGGGTACCAGGATGGGCTGCTGCTATTCAGTCATTTCTGACTCTTCATGGTCCCATTTGGGGTTTTCTTGGCAAAGATACTGGAATGGTTTGCTACTTCCTTCTCCAGCTCATTTTACAGATGAGGAAACTGAGGCAAACAAGGGTAAGTGACTTGCTCAGAGTTACACAGCTAGGAAAAACCTGAGGTGGGATTTGAACTCAGGTCCTTAGGTCTCTAAGCCCAGTGCTCTAACCACTGGGCAACCTAGCTTCCCTACTAGGATAGGCTTCTTGAAAAAGGTAAGACTTCAACTGAGACTTGAAAGAAGCTTAGGAATGAAATACATCCCTGGGCAAAGTAGGTTGGTCCAGGAGAGACAGGCAAGTAGTGTTTATCTCCCTGCCTCTCTCTTTCCCCTCTCTATGTATATATATAAAATATATAATATAATATATATGTTACCTCTGTAATCCATATACACACATATCCATATATGTGTATGTATGTGTATATATTATATATATACACATACATATATATGTATACGCATATAATTTTAGTTGTTCAGTTGTGTCTAATTCTTAGTGACCCCATTTAGGGTTTTCTCAGCAGAGATACTGGAGTGGTTTGCCATTGCCTTCTCCAGCTTATTTTACAGATGAGGAAACTGAGGCAAACAGGGTCAAGTGACTTGCCCAGGGTCACCCAGCTAGTAAGTGTCTGAGGCTGGATTTGAACTCAAGAAGTTGAGTCTTCCTGACTCCAAGCCCAGCACTACATGGCTGCCTTAGTGTTACATATCCATATATAGATAGACATTATATGTATCCCTTTAAGACTGTAAATTCCTTGAGGGGAAGGACTGTGTCATTTTTCATCTGTGTATTCCCAGCATGGAACTCAGCACCTTGCATGTACTTCAATGCTTAGATATGTCATCACAGAGCCATAACCATTATTTTTCATGCTTGGAACAAGCTTTGCAAGATCCCAGGGGAGCAAGAAGAAAGAAAAAAAGTGCCTCAAGCAAAATTTTTAGGATAAATTTGGTTGGGATAAAATATATTTTAAATTCCTTGATAGCAATGACTATTTCATTTTTTTTGGCTATATATTCTCAAGGTTTAGCAGAGTGCCTGGCACACAGCAGGCATTTAATAAGTGCTTGTTTGTTGATTAATTGAGAAAAGACATATAGAGACCCCTGGGATACCAGCTCTAAGAACCCAACAAGGCTATTCCACTATATGAGTGGATGAGTAGGGGAAACTCACTTAAGGGTGATGACATATAGGGGGAGAAAACCTATGCCATTTGATAGATTCCTAATTTATTTTTATTGAACAATTTAAAACTGAAATATTTTGTTTTTGCAGAACATTCATTTCTGATTTTATCTCTTTCTACTCCTCTCTATCAAACTGTTTTTTTGTAACAAAGATTTAAACCAAATCAGAAAAAAAGTTTGAAAAATAAACCAATAATTTAACT
Source organism: Trichosurus vulpecula (assembly GCF_011100635.1). Lineage (NCBI taxonomy): Eukaryota > Metazoa > Chordata > Mammalia > Diprotodontia > Phalangeridae > Trichosurus > Trichosurus vulpecula. The sequence goes on along the minus strand of NC_050577.1, from coordinate 225,065,352 downwards.
GCATTTGACAGTCTATGCCATAATCCACACTTATGGTACTCCACCTCTGCAATGTTAGTTAATTCTTATTTAAATCAAGATCCCTGTTTGCTTCAGTTTCCTCATCTCTAAAATGAGTTGGTGAAGGAAATGGCAAACCACTCCAGTATTTGCCAAGAAAACCCCAAGTGGGGTCACGAAGATTCAGACCCAACTGAAAGGACCAAACAACAAAATTCTTTCTAACTGGGTTCTGAACTCAGTTGTTTCTATGCTATTGAAGGAGTGGCCAGGCTAAAAAGCACGCTATAAATCTTAGTGTCTTGGGAAAAAAGCATACATAGCTTCACCCTAATTATAGTTCTGCTTTAATGGACCTCATTGCTACAGGTACTCCCTCCCAACCAACCCACGCCTGGCCATCCTGTGTGACTCTTGTCAATGTGTTCCCTAAGTTCAACACAAGCGATTGACCCAATGTTTCTTTTGATCTCTTATTATGGTGGACATGCCAGAGGTGTCCATAATGAGTACTTAGTTTATGCTGATTTTAATTGAAATGCTTTTTGCCTCTTTTTGTATCTCCAATGCTTAGCCCAGTGCCTGGCACATAGTAGGGGTTTAATAAATATGTGTTGATTGGTTTGATTGAATAATAATCACTGGGTAAAGGAAAAAGTGAAGGAGAAGCTAGCAGCTACTCAGAAACAGAGACTGAGCCAGAGAGAGACGTAGAAAGAAGCACCAAGATAGATCGACACAAACATACACATTCCCCAAAGAGGATACAGCCCCACGATCTGTGCAAAGACAATCCAGTGAAACCCACGCATCTGTCAGGCACAGGTAGGGCTGCCTCTCCTGCTCTCTTTGTTTTCAGCTCTCCCATCTTTAGAATAGGGTTGCTAATCTGCCCCCTGCTTCCTACAGAAGAATGTTTTGAGGATTAATTATATTAAAAATAAAATAGGATCTCTAAAGCTCTTCTAAGATAACAATTACACCTTGCACTTATAAAGAGCTTACTTATTATCATAAGAGTTAGATAGCAGCAGGGGAGGAGAGAGCTTGGGAAGGGGGTCGTTATCTCCTCACTTATCTGCCAAAGAAGCAGGCATCATCTGCCAGCTAAATTTCCTTTTCCCTCTTTGAAGATTTCTCTTCTAGTTACTCGCCATATTTTTACTCTTCTTAAGAAAAAAAAATGGTGGGGGGAGTCATGTGAGGGGAAGATTTGGGGGGTGGGAGATTGTTCAGCAGCCAAGAAGGGTGGAGGTTCTTTGCTCGTATAGATTTACAGGCAATTCATCATTTATTAAAACTGAAAGCAACAGTCTTGGGCAAGAAAATGAATATGAAACTTTACATACATATATGGAAATGTAATCATTTCTGGCCTGGATGGCGGCTGTGAGCAGTTTATGGAGATGAATTGCCTTCATGCCCTTTATTTTAAGAGAACGTACTCCTAATGTATGACATATATTTCGAATCCTTCTTAGATTACTGGACTGCATAATTAAAGGAGAATTCCTACAGTATGATGGTCTGCCCCTGAAGATTTAACATAAAGTAGCTTTGGTCCTTTGTTCCCTGGATGACAATTTTAAGATTCATTTTAAAAACAGAGGGGCCAGTTTTGCAATTTAGAAAGGCAATAAGGTATTAGGTATAGAGGGTAGGAGTTGGAATCAAATCCTGCCTCCTGTGTAATCTTAGGCAAGTAAGTCAACCTTTCTGAATCTCAGACAATTCTCTAAGACTGTACGTTGTATGCTGGTTGTTTTCTTGGTTGGTCGAGGGACTGCACCTTGTTTCCCACATTGGAATGTGAGCTCCTTGAGGAAAAAGATTCTTATTTTTTCCTTTCTTTATATTCTTAGGGTTTAGCATAGTGCCTGGCCCATAGTGAGTTGTTGATCGTTGACTGACCCGAAAAAAAAATACAGGTCATCAATGTTCAAAATGATTTACTTTCATTATATTAAATGCTTCCATTAGTGCACAACAATGAATCACACATAATAATACCATGAAAGTGCTATGTCAATTAAAAAAGGGATATACCAACATAAAAAGGAGATGGCACGATGCCACGAGAAAAGCATTGGCTTTTGGGTTAGAAGACCAGGATTCAAATTCTGCCTCTGTTATTTATCTTACTAACTGTGATTCAAGCAAGTGATTTAATCTCTCTGGGCTTTCAGTTATCTGTAAAATGAAGGGCTAGACTAGATGATCTCTAAGGTTCTAAATCTATGATCCTAAAACATTATTCTGAGCACCACTATGTGTATCCCTAATGCTTAGGACAGTCCTTTGCACATAGTAGGCTCTTAATGAATAGTTGAATTCATTCATCCATCCATCCATCCATCCATTCTCCTAAAGACTAACCTAGATGACCCCTGAAAAAACCCAGATCAATCAACGTGAACTGCCAGCTTTTAATTCATTGATAATAATAATGATGGTGATGATGATGAGGATGATAACTATAATTATTATAGGTTTTATATAGTACTTAAAAGTTTATATAGCTCTTATTTTTACTACAACCCTGAGAAGTAGGTCATATTATTATACTCATTTTACAGATGTGAAAACTGAGGCTAACAGAAGTTAAATGACTTGCACAGACACACATAGCTAGCAAGAATCCCAGGGAGAATTTGAACTCATCTGTTCCTAATACTGGGTTCAGAGATTTATCCGCTGGGCCCCTTTGCTGCACCAGGGCTACTCATGGGCATCCTTGCCTGCCATTTTGGGTGTTAAAGCACCTGAAAAACACAATTCATCTTGGTTTCTAGTGCACCATTGTATGCTAGGCCAGTCTTGCCTTGAGGAATACTCCATCGTTCATCCTTCGTTTTTGAAGAGGACCAATGACATCATGAGGTGATATCTTGACTTGTGGGTGAATTGGATTTAAGTGAGGCAGAGTCATACAAAGTAGTCAGTCTCATTCTCCCTTCTAGTCATTGAAATCCAGTGAAATACCACATGATACACCACAAAGCCCTGCTTTTTGATCTGCCCTATGACCACTTCATTGACCCAGTCCTAGTGGGCAGTGTGGAGAATATTGAAACAGGTGGTAGCTTCACCATTACCCCTTACTAAGTAAACTCTACAAGTGTTAAGGCTGCTTTTGAGCAAATATCTTCCTTCCTTCCTTCCCTCCTTTCTCTTTTTCTCTCTTTCTTCCTCCCTGCCTCTTTTCCTCCTCCCCTTCCTTCTTTCCTTCTTTCCTTCCTTCCTTCCTTCCTTCCTTCCTTCCTTCCTTCCTTCCTTCCTTTCTTTCTTTCTTTCTTTTTCTTTCTTCCTTCCTTTCTTCCTTCCTTCCTTCCTTCCTTCCTTCCTTCCTTCCTTCCTTCCTTCCTCTCTTCCTTTCCATCCTATGCCCATGAAATCATAGATCCTTCAAATATTCACTTTCACAAACATTGCAGGGAAAGTGTAGAAATCCATTTGGCTCCAGTGGCCAGGATGAAATAGTGGCATTAGCATTTTCAATTGTTCAAGTTTCATGAGATACAGTGAATTTGTGACCAATTTAATCCCATCAGTTTGAAATTCTGTTGCCTGAATTTCAGGTGAGGACAGATGCTAGCATTGATGGATAGCTGGGCTCTGTTGCTCAGATGGATATACTTAAAATTTGGTTCTTTTTATCCACATGGTAGAACTCTGTTCATTCCCTTACTAGGATGAGCCCAGAGACAGTAGGATACAGACTTTATGGGAAGCATTATGATGAGGGTGAATGTTGGATTTCAATCATTGGAAGATCCAGGATGATACTTGTGTGGGGATTCCCTCCATTGACACAGTAGCCTGGTTTGATGAATCACTGAGGACCAAATCATTAATTATCTGGTGGCCTCTCTATCCTTTGGGGAGGAGCCCCACCCAACTTAGTCAGGCTGTTCCTGGATGACAGATTCCTGGCCTATACTCAAAGTCTTTGTACTTTTCCAGGAGTGACTCTGTTACTGGGATGGGCTTAGCTTTGGAAGTTTTGAAAGACTGTTGAGAGGATTGTTAGATCATAGACCTCATAGCAGAAGGGGTCTTAGAGATCATCTGGGCCAGTGATTTTTCATTGTTTCAGTGTACCCTTTAGGGAGTTTGGCAAAGCATATATATGCAGTCCTAGAGAACAGGACTGAAGAGATGTTGACTTGTAATTATCTCAAATTAACTGCTTTTTAAAAATTATTTTAGGGATGTTTGTTCCCTATATCATTTATTTAGCAGAATAAGATTGTTCAGTGTGTTTTCTGAAAGCATTTTGCTTTCCTTTCAGAAAAAGTCAGAAATAATGGATGGTAGTTGAGATCTCCTAAAAATAAATCTAATTTATGACCATTTTTGCATGCAGAACGAAGACAGCACGTAGCCCCAGCTTAACAAAGTTGTTCTACAGAAACATTAATTCTTTTTACTGTTCTTATCTAACCCTTCTCAGAATCATGTTTTTAAATGCATAAAATAAAATTCACAGGATTACAAAGAAAGGTTAGTGAAAACAAGGAAGTGATTTTCTCCCCTGAAATTTGTCCATGGACTCCAGATGAGAACCCCTGATCTAGAACCACTCTCCACATTTTACAGATGGGGAAACTGAGGCCCATGGAGGTTAGCTGCTCTTGTTCAATTGTGTTAGTTGTGTAAAACTCTTTGTGATCCCATCTGGGGTTCTTGTGAGAAAGATAGTAGAATGGTTTGCCATTTCTTTCTTCAGCTCATTTTTACAGATAAAGGAACCGAGGTAAATGGTTAAGTGATTCATCCAGGGTCACACAGCTAGTAAGTGTCTGAGGCTAGATTTGAACTCTGGAAGATGGGTCTTCCAGACTCCAAGCCCAGCACTCTATTCACTGTGCCATCTAGCTGCCCTATGGAGGTTTAGTGACTTGCTAAGGGTTATATATATTGTAAACATGAGAGGCTGGATTTCAGTCCAGATCCTCCGACTCAAGAACTAGAGTTCTTTTCACTGGGTCATGCTCTTTCATTGGCATAATTGCCGATTAATAATAGTAAATAACTTTCACATGAAAGTTTAAAGTTTTCAAAATGCTTTTCATACATGATCTCATTTCAGCTTTATAACCACCCTATGAAGCAGCAGGTACTATAGTTTTTACTATCCTCACTTTACAGATAAAGAAACTGAGGCTCAGAAAGATAAAATGATCACACGGTTAGTAGATGTCAGAAGTGGGATTTGAACGTAGTATTTCCTGACTCCGGAAGTTCTTCAATTTATCCATTCTATCTACTTCCACCCAATAACTTGGCAATGCAGATGAAATAGGGAGGGCTGATGTTTCATCCTAGTTAGGATAAGCTGTGGTTCTGAAAAGTCAGTCAATCAATGAGTATTTATTGAACATTCTGAGGATGGACTGTATTAAATCCTTGAATAAGAATGACTAGGGCTGCTGTGTCTAAAATGGAATGCTCAGTTTCCACATCTGTCAAGACGAGAGTAGTTTCCCTCTGTTGCATTGCCAAAGGGTTGTTAGTAATTCCCTTGCCCTAAGTCATATTTCATCTGAGGATAAAATAAAATGGAGATGCAATTAATGAAGAGCTCTTCTAATACCTAAAATAAGTCTCCTGCCTCTAGTTCTTCTACCTACTCTCTGGGTGAGGAAGCTAAGATAAATATACAACATGTGAATGCGCAAAATCCATTCTTTCTTTTGTAAGGACCAGTTGGATGTTTTCTTGCCTTCACAGAGCTTAAAATCTACTGGTAAGTTATCTCACCTGGAGTTATCCCTTCTGGCTAGAGTTTGGCCAGGACTATTATTTGGGAAATTTAACAAACATTTAAAGAGAGGATACTATGTGCCAAGCAAATGCAGCAGTCTACTTACCTTTCCATAGTCCTCTTTGCTCCATAAAGTAGAGAAAACTGTATTTTTTTCGGCGCTTCTAGGATTTGGTCACTGGGCTCTTTTCACTGACAGAACAGTTTTCCTTTGTCATAGGTGATAGTGCTCACCAATTGCCATAGTTCAAAAATTCGTTGCCTGGTGCCCAACCTTTGGGAGATGAGCCTTTCACTTGGCTAGAATGGTTCTAAGACCACACCCCTAGAGTTTCTCTCTGTGCTAATGCACTTTGGGCAAACCTTATAGAATTTATACTCTTTTGAATTAGACTTCAAGAATCTAGCACTAGAAAATGACCTTGCTAATGTGGGGCACCAGAGAATAGGACTGAATAGATTTTGACTTGAAATTATGGCAAATTAGTTGCTTTTTATTTTAGGGATATTTGCTCCCCAAGTCATTTATTTAGCAAAATAAGATTACTCACTATGCTTCCTGAAGTCATTTTGCTTTCAGAAAAAGTCAGAAATAGGGGATGGTAGTTGAGGTCTCCTAAAAATATACCTGGAGGCAAATGTTGGGCCTGGACTTGGGAAGACCTGATTTCAAATCCAGCCTCAGACACTTACTAGCTGTGTGACCCTATGAAGTCACTTAACCTTTGCCTTAATCCACTGGAGAAGGGAATGACAAACCACTCCAGTATTCTTGCCAAGAAAACCCCATGGACTACATTGGCATACTATGGTCACAAAGAGTCAGACATGATTGAAAGATTGAACAACAACATACCTAACTTATGATCGTTTCTCATGCAGCGTGAAGGTGACACGCAGCCCCTATTTAACAAAAGTTGTTTCTTAGAACCATTATTTATTTTTGGAAAATTTCATTTCTTTTCCTCCCCCTGAATAACTGTAGATCATTAAACTAAAACACCTCAAAACCTTGTAATTCAACTTGTAAAAATTTGATGGGTGTAAACAATTTGTTCTACACTGTTAATTCAAGAACAAAAGCAGACGTATCCATGAATAGGCAGAGATGCTGTTAATAGATTCAACAAATAGACTGAGGAAGCCAGAGACCCAGAACACATACCCTTTATGGTAAGAATGGAGGGAATGATGGTGTCTGCTTAACATCATAGAGGGAAAACAAAGCAACGATTTTTGTTTTATAGGAAAACAAGGCAGTTGAATTAATCTTAGGATCATTAGAGTATATATTTAGAGCCGGAAAGGACCTTAGAGGTCATCTGATACAACCTGTTTATTTTATACATGAGGAAACTCAGGGACCAGAGGGGTTAAGTGATTTACCCAATATACACAGATAGTAATCTGGATTCTACAAAGTTTTTCCCTTTCATGTCACTGGGAATAACCAATGATTAGGTGTGGAATCTGAAGAACTAAGTCCAGGCTCTTACTAGTGGTGTGATCTTGGACCAGCCACCTGTAAGAACCTATGTTTCCTCATCTGTAAAATTAGGAAAATGGTCCCTATACACTTTTGAAAAATGCTGATTTTGTTCAGAATGGCTCATACTTGAACTACAAATTGAAATCAACATATTTCTTGTGTTTGATCACCTCATTAGGTTTATAAGAATATCATATGAAACAATCTTTGTGTTATTATGGTTATTTTTTGCTTGTTTGTTTGTTGTTGCCACCTGGATATATGATTTCATCAATATAGGGAGGTACCAACGCAGATACTTACCTTCTCTAATGCAGTCTTAGTTTCCTGGGAGTAATCAGAGGTGAAGAGTCTTGCCTAGTGTCACATAACAAGTAAATGTCAGAGTCAAGATCTGAACTCCTATCTTTCTAATTCCAAGGCTGGCTTTCTTTCCATTATGCCATGCTTACTTCCCAGCTTTTATTAAGAGCTTCCAAATAAATTTCAGATTCCTTAACCTGGCGTTCTAGGCCTCTAAATTGTACAAACTCTCCTGATTTTTCACATTGACATAAAGATCACAACTTTTAAAGTTTGCGCAGTCATTTTGTGTCACCTCTTCATTTTACAAATGAGGAAACAGAAGTCTGACAAGGTTAAGTAACTTTCCCTTGTCAAATTCATACAGGTAGAAAGTGGAAAGCCAAAATTCAAACCTAGGAACTCTGAATTGTACATCCAAAGCTTTTTCCAGGGCACCCCACTGTCTCATAAGGCATAGTCAAAGTTAGTGCCAAAGTGAAATTTATCAGTCAAAGCCAGTTCTTTCTGGTGTTTTCTGTGCCAAAAACCTAGAGTTGATGGGTCCTCAGCATAGCCTGACAAATGCACAGCAGCCTACACCCCCAACCCCACCCCCTATTCCATCCCCAACATACAGGGGATGAGTATTCATGGCTTAGGGGAAAAATACTCAGGGAGACTCTATGCCCAAAGTTCCATGACTCTACTCAGAAACAATGTCCTACCTGTTTCCTCTCTCCTGGATTCTGGCATTTTGCACAGACAGGTGACTCAAAGCCAGCTTGTAAATGCCAGCAGGGAAATCTGGGCTTCTCTCCTTCTATGTGCTTCCAGCAGACCCAGGGCAAGAGAGGGGCTGATGGCATGATTCTCAGGATTACTGACCAAATATGGTGCCTTCTCACTGAAGTCACTCAGATGTATTGCCCTCTTTCCTACACTAGCACAAAGTATGCCACAGCTGAATTCCAGACTACCCCTTCAAGCTTTATTTCACACTAATCTCCTTCATGTACCCTCTATTCTAGACAAATTCAACTATTAATTGTATTATGAACAAGTTCTGTGTTTATTACCTCCATGTGTTTGTTTATGGAAGTTTCTATACCTGGGATCCTGTCTCTCACCCTACCCCTACTTCCTCCCTTCACTAAAGCTATATCTTTATATCTATACTGATATCCAAATCTTTATCTATGTATTTATCTAATACAGGAGAGGGTTGGCTAAAAGCTATATCTTTATATCTATACTGATATCCAAATCTTTATCTATGTATTTATCTAATACAGGAGAGGGTTGGCTAAATTTATGACTTAATCTCTATCGGGAATTTCCAGTGTAGAAATTTCCTCCATCAGGGTACATCACTATCTCAATTGTAATGTATAGTCTTAGATAAGTATTGAGAGGTTAGGTGACTTGCCCCAGCAATGTCAGAGGAAGGACTTGAAATCAAGTTTTCTTAAAAAAATCCAAATCTGACAAAAACCAACAAACAAGCATTTCCATATACAAAGAAGAACAAAAAAGAGGATTATATATGAAACCCCATATCTTTCTCTCTGAGACTGCCTTACTTCCTTTTTAAAATATATTTAATACATTCAACAATGTTTCAAAGCTGTGCTGTTGTGACTATCTCTCCCTCTAAACTTCCCTCTGATCTTTTCTATGTATTTTAAATCTATCAGGGTTTAGCAACTAGATTATTACTTTAAGGGGAGATTTGACTGATACACACAATTGACCCTGACTCTTACAAATGACAAAGTATTTTTACAAAGTATTTCCCTCACAACAGTCTTGTGAGTTTGGTTTTATGATGATACTGCCCCTCCCTCATTTTAAAAATAAAAACCATAAAAACAATTTTTAACATTTGTTTTTGTTAAAGTTTTGAGTTCCAGATTGTATCCCTCCCTCCCTCCTCCTCCCTCCCTGAGACATTAAGCTATCTGATATAGGTTTTACATGTGCAGTCATGTAAAACATTTCCATATTAGTCATTTTGTGCAAAAGACTTAAACAAAAAAAAGAAAAGAAGGAAGGAGGGAAGAGAAAGAAATGAAAAAAGGAAGAAAAGAAAGGAAGGAAGAAAAAAAGAAAAAGAAAGAAAGCCAAAAGTAGTATGCTTCTGTCTGTATTCAGACAACACCAATTCTTTCCCTGGAGGCAGATAGCATGTTTCATCATGAGCCTTTGGGATTGTCTTGAATCATCGTATTGCTGAGAGTAGTTAAGTCATTCACAATTATTCATTGTATAATTTTGCTGTTACTATGTTCAATGTTCTCCTGGTTCTGCTCACTTCACTTTGTATCAGTTCATGTAAGTCTTTCTGGATACCCCCCATTTTATAGAAAAGAAAACTGAGGCCTGAGAAGGGTTAAGTAACTCCCCTAAAGTCACACAGAAAGCAAGGGAGATAGAATTTATGTCCAGCTCATTGGATTCCCAGGTCAGGGTTTTTCTACCATACTATACTGCCTCTATTCAAGTCCTGGTTCAAGGTCATGTCCTCTGTGAAAGCTTCCCAGATCTTCTAGGCTAGAGGAATGACTTCTTCTAGTATTTTGCATCTTATGTCCTGTGTTGTATTGTAGTTGTTGGGTATATCTCTTAACATCCCCTATTCCATTATAAGACACTTGAGAGCATGGAAAGGATTGAGTCTCAGTTATCTTTGTATCTTCTTTAGTGCCCTGAACACAGAAGATTCTTAATAGATGTTGGTTGAATGACAATATTAGATTATTAATATACTTAATTATATAAAGAGAAAATATCAATGAATCATAGGATAAGATTATAAATTTAGATCTAGAAGTCACCTTAAAGTTCATGAAGTCCAATGTATCTTTATTTTACATGTGAGGAAATTGAGTCTTTGAGAAGTTACGTGACTTCTGCAGTGTCATATAGTAAGTACTGGAGGCAGGATTTGAACTTGGGGGCTTCTTACCTCCAAGTCCAGTACTTCATAAGAATGGTAACCTTCATTTAATATGATAACATTTTTAACCTGATGTCAATTTCTGCACACACATCAAATTTTAATGAAATCTTTTTAAAAATTGTAGAAAAACACACACTTGAAAATCGCAATTTTGGTTCAGCATGGTTCAAATCTGAACCACAAATTGAAATCAGTGTGTGTATCTTGCATTTTTAAATAGCCACTTCCTTCAATAGTCCTCATGGAAAAAACAGAAAAATATGAATATGTGAATAGTTGAATTTAAGCATGGACATTTTGCCAATTAGTATAAACCAGTTTCAACTATAAGTGACATGAAGGGTAATGACTTTTTGCCTGTGATATAGCTGGGGAAAATTTGAATGTTCTGTTTTTTTATTATTTAATATATTTAGTTTTCAGCATTGATTTTCACAAGAGTTTGAATTACAAATTTTCTCCCCATTTCTACCCTCCCCCCCACTCCAAGATGGTGTATATTCTGGTTGCCCTATTCCCCAGTCAGCCCTCCCTTCTGTCACCCCACTCCCCTCCCATCCCCTTTTCCCTTTCTTTCTTGTAGGGCAAGATAAATTTCTATGCCCCATTGCCTGTGTATCTTATTTTCTAGTTGGATGCAAAAAACTTTTTTTTTTGTTTTTGAACATCTGTTTTTAAAACTTTGAGTTCCAAATTCTCTCCCCTCTTCCCTTTCCATCCACCCTCCCTAAGAAGTCAAGCAATTCAACATAGGCCACATACGTATCATTATGTATAACCCTTCCACAATACTCATATTGTGAAAGACTAACTATATTTTGCTCCTTCCTAACCTATCCCCCTTTACTGAATTTTCTCCCTTGCCCCTGTCCCCTTTCGAAAGTGTTTGTATTTGATTACCTCCACCCCCATCTGCCCTTCCTTCTATCATCCCCCCCTTTTTTATCTTCTTCTTCCTCCTTTTTTCCTGTGGGATAAGTTACCCAATTGAGTCTGTATGTTATTCCCTCTCCAGGTCAAATCTGATGAGAGCAAGATTCACTCATTCCCCCTCACCTGACTTCTCTTCCCTTCCTACAGAACTGCTTTTTCTTGCTACTTTAATGCGAGATAATTTACCCCATTCTATCTCTCCCTCTCTCCCTCTCTCAATATATTCCTCTCTCATCCCTTAATTTGATTTTATTTCTTTTAGATATCTTCCCTTCATCTTCAACTCACCCTGTGCCCACTTTCTCTCTCTCTCTCTAATATATACATATACATATATACATACATACACACTCACATATACATATATATACATAAACATATATATATATATATATATGAATATTCCCTTCAGCTACCCTAATACTGAGGTCTCGTGAATCATACACATCATCTTTCCATGTAGGAATGTAAGAATGTTCTGTTTTAAGGATAACAATAGGTAACAAAAATTGGATTCTTTAGATAATTATTTTTCTTTAGATATGTGTGTTTAATCCTTATGACTAGGAAAGAAAATGTAAAATATTATAAAAGGCGAATTATAATCGGTTGAAAAACTCTTCTACCAATCAGTCCTTCTGGACCTCTATTGTACAATGATAAGATCATCGATGTAGAAGTGGAAGAGGCCTCATAGATCTCCTCCATGTATTTTACTGATGCCCAGAGTGGTTAAGTGACTTGCCCAAAGTCACACAGGTAATAAGAAGAAGAACTGGGATTGGAGCCCAGGCTGTCTCCCTTTAACTCCAAGGTTCTTTCCCTAAATCACACTATCTTTGATCATAGTTGCTGTTCACCATTTTGGATTGCCTTCTAAATCATCAAGAAAAGTTCAAATACACTTCAAATTAAGACCATGCTAAATGCAATTGTCTATATGTGGGGCATTATGCCCGACAGAAGTCACGGATGGGTTGTTGGACTGCAGAATATGCCTACCTTGATGAGCTCAAAGATCTCCTAGAGTATTGGCACAATTATTTGAAAATTGGCAATTTAAGATCTGCAAGTCAGTTTTTAACTGTCTTATGAATAAAACCTAATTTGGATAACTTGAGTTGATGGTTCATGATTTAGATGGGCCAATTGTCTCTGTAAGGGACAAATTATAAAATGTTTAAAACTTGTATTCTAGAAAATTGGTAATTATGTGTGGTATATAAGATAATCATTTGTTAATCATGATATTTTATAAAGAACCCTCCCCTTCTGCAGATGACTGCAGGCAGCACGAGATAACAGAAATCTTTGTAAACCTTGAAGAACTTTATAAATTTGAGTTATTATTATCATAATCCAGTTTCATTCTACACATATATTACATATATATGTCTATCTGTCTATCTTTCTATAATTTCTACATCTGTAGGCCTCTATTTGTAAATTGCTATGATTTGATTATTGATCATAACATATGTGATAATAATAGCTGATATTTATAGAACACTTCAATGTCTGCAAAAACCTTTTTGCACATGATCATGTTTGAGTCTTCTAACAACCCCCAGAAGGAGGTTCTCTAGGCAAGATGATCCTCATTTTACAGACAAGAAAAGTGAAGCCTAGAGAGGTCAAGCACCTTGTCCATGGTCCCATATCTAGTAAGTATCTGAGACAGGTTTAGAACCCAGAGCTTCTGAATACCAAGTTCTGTACTCTATTCATTATGCTACACTGGAGTAAAATCACATAATATTTTATAGATATAAAAATACTGAGGCACTGTATCAGTGGGAACTCATGACATATGAAGCACAGTTGGAGGGACCTTTAGAGATCATTTAGATTAGGGGTTCTTAACAATTTTGGGGTATGATGGACTTTTTTGATAGTCTGATGAAGCCTATGGACTCCTCATGTTTTTAAATACCTAAAACAAATAAAGTTACAAAGGAAACCAATTATATTGAAATTCAAACATCAAAAATACATGCATAAACATATGTATTTAAATATATGTGTCATCTATCTATCCATCCATCTATCATCTATCTATCCATTTGGAAATCAATCCATCATCTATCTATCCATCAGCTATCAATCTATCTGTCTATTCTTCCATCCATCCATCCATCCATCCATCCATGTATTCATTACTCTCTCTACCTCTCTTTATCTTTCTCTCATCTATCTACTCATCCATCCATCTCTCTATTCATCTCTCTGTCTTTCTCTGTCTCTCTCTGTCTATCAAAGCTCACAGATCCCAAGTTAAGAACTCCTGATCTAGTCCGATTCCCTCAGTTTACAGATGAGGACACTGAGTCTCAGAGGGGTGTGATGACTTTGCCAAGGTCCTATAGGAGGAAGCAGCTGAACCAGGACCTGAAGTTTCTGAACCTGGCTTCTGATTCTCAATTCAAGTGTGATTCTCACCACTCCAAACTGTCTCACTGAGAACATTCTTCCAAATATAAAAGGGTCCTCACTAGGTTGAAATCCTATTCTGTGAGGGTTGCCTGATGGTTATTCAATTTGGTTTCAATGTGACCCTTCCAGATTTTGTGGCTTATTTGTTTAAAGTGACTTTAACAAAGCTACCATGAGGAAGGCGCACCCCCCCCCCAACCCAAGTAAATAAAATCTCATATTTGTTCTGTTACCCTAATAAGCTTAATAACAATAATCCACAAACATCTGCAATCATAAAATAAAACTTCATTACCATTTCAATACAGTTAATACAAATCCTCAGGTTAGCCAGTGCGCCAGCTGTGTCCGGGTGCTCTGCAGTACAAAGCAACAATTCATTCCAAATTACCACTCTGGGTGAGTGACTCTTTGTTGCTGGCTCCCATCCCAAATATTCCCGCTGTTCAGAGCTATTGTTGCTCTTCACTGGAAGCCTTTCATTTCCTGGGAAAGCTCAAAGGATTGTCACCATGGAACGCTGTGGTAGGCTGCTACCTTCAGATTTTCTCATTTAGCTACCTTCTCTTTTCTTCAACATAGTGTCCTCTTCCATAAGAAAGATCCACAGTCTTCCCTTCCCTTCTTTCCTTTCCATCTGCTAAGAATTTCTGTCAACTCTACCTCCCACAAGTTCTTAGAGAGATGGAATGGATTAATGGATAGAGGGGTCATCCTTGGCATCAGGAAGGACTGAGTTGGAGAATGTGTTCTTGAGTCTACTCTTAATATCTCTGTGTCCCAGGCAACAATGGCAAACATTTATATAGCACTTTAAGGTTTGCAAAAGGATATCTATCTATCTATCTATCTATCTATCTATCTATCTATCTATCTATCTATCTATTGATTTGATAGATAGCTCTCTGACTTCTGACCTAGAGGACCTAGGTTCAAATCCTACCACTGTGAAACTCGCCACCTCTGTGACTTTGGGGTGGGGCAATCAGCCTTGCAAAGCCATCTTGATTCTCTGCTGTAAAATGAAGATGCTAGATGAGAAGGCCTGTGATCCCTAGATTCAGGGAACATCCTCTGAATGCGCCCTCCAAACATAAGGGGGTTGGATTTGTTGGCCTCTGAAGATCCTTCCTGTTCTACTTCTGAGTCTAAGATCATTCAATTAAAGAATCGTAGAGCCAGAGCTGGAAAAGAACACAGAGGCCATTTAGTCTGACCCCCTCAAGATGTTGAAACTAAAGCCCAGAGAGGGGAAGGGACTCACCAAGGTCACGTAGCAAGCTAGTGACAAAGACTACAACAGAGAACCCTAGACCTAGAACGGATCTTGGAGACCATCTAGTCCAACCCTATCATTTCACAGATGAGGAAACTGAAGCTCAATGAGGTTAAGTGATTTGTGCAAGGTCACACATGTGACAAGTGGCAGAGTCAGAATTTGAACTTGGTTTCTGGGACACTAAGGTTCTTTCCACTAAGTCAAGGCTGCATCCCAGTCTGTATTGGGGAGAGAATTTTCACACGGGTGCTTCTTTAGCACGATCAAATCACAATTTTGAACTAGAAAAAGGTCCTAGTGGCTTTGCAAATTTCCTCTAGGTTGGGAGCCTACCAAAGTACTTGTAAATGTTGAATTTTAAATTTCCAGCATAAATTTCCAACTGTATAATTAATAATAATAATAGTAAGTTGGTTGTCCTTCCTTCTTGAAGAGGATCTAGATGACATCACTGTGTTAGGATCTAGGTACAGTGTGTCTGACTGTGGTTGATCAGACCAGTAACAATAAGTATTAATAACAATAATTAGCATTTACATAGTGCTGTAAAGCTTGCAAAACACTTTGCAGGTGTGATTTCATATGATTCTTACAACATCCCTGTGAGGTAGGTCCTGCTATTATCCTTAATTTATAGATGAAGGAATTGAGGCAGAAGAAAGTTAAGTGACTTACCCAGGGTCATTCACTTAGTAAGTATCCAAGGCAGGATTTGAACTCAGATCTTTCTAAATCCAGGTCCAGCATTCTATAGACTTTGTCGCCTAGCTGTATACTTCCTTTCTAGCTACATGGGGTATGCTGTGAAGAAGAGACAACTCCCTCTCTCCAATTCCTATTAGGAGACCCTTAAGTCTGCCCCTACCATCTAATCTGACAGAGCACTTCCTTTTGAAGGTTTATGGCTCCTGATCCACTGATTAGAAACCGAGGATTGCTATTTGTCCTTCTTAGAAATCAGACACTCGATAACAACAATATGGCACCCACTTGGAGACCGAATTTCAGAGGCAATTCATTTTCCTGCCACTAAATACTTATCTCTCCCCTTTCATCTGCAGCCCAACCCCTTGCAACCCTGAGCAACAACTTAGGAGAGGAAGCTGGAAGGATATTTGTTCTCTGACCTACAGACAATATATAATGCTCAGGGAAAACATTGTTTAGGCTGACCCATCCATCTTCTGGATTAACTGCTTTGACCTTGGTTTGGCAGAACAGAAACCCAATCCAGGGATTTTCTCCCTCTGTTAGCCCATGGCATTAGAAGTCTATTAACTGTCAAGGCAAGGGCTGTAGAAAGCATTTCCTTGACATGCAATCACAATTCACGACTTAGGATTTAGGAATGATGCTGGATGCATTACAGCAGCCACCTATTGTGAGGTGTATAGCTTTGGCGTTTATTAAGGGCCCATTATGTGCCAGTGAGGGTTAGCTAGGTGGTGCAGTGGGTAGAATGTCAGGTTTGGAGTCAAAAAGACTCATCTTCATGTGTTCAAATGTGACCTCAGACACTCATTATCTGTGTGACCTTGGGCAAGTCACTTCATCCTGTTTGCCTCAGTGCCTTATCTGTAAAATGAGCTGGAGAAGGAAATGGTCAACCACTCCATTATCTTTGCCAAGAAAACCTCAGATGGAGTCACAAAGAGTCAGACACAATTGAAATGACTCAACAGCAACAACAACAACCAATGTGATGGTAATACAAAGAAAAAGATGGAGTAATCCCTGCTCTTAAGGAGCTTACATTCTATTGGGGGAGATACCATGTACACATAGAGGTGTATACATATATAGAATCATAGAATGAGGGTTGGGAGGGGTCTTAGCGGCCATACCTTCATTTTGCCAAGGAGGAAACAGAGACCCAGAATGGTTAAATGACTTGGCTGAAGTCATACAGACAGCTACTGGCAGTAGTGAGATTCAAACTCAGATCCCGTGATGCCAAATCCAGAGTTCTTCTTCCCCCTTTACTATGTCTCTATAAAGATAGTCTCGTAACTTTCTCCCCACTCTGGGGCTATTTTCAGAGGATCGTTATCATTTGCTAGGGGATTTCCCCATCCCTAGTGGTGATTCAGCACAGAGGAAGGGCCCTTGCACAGGAATGTGGCAGCTGATTTAACCCAGGGTTAATCCCAGCAGTATGTGCCAGAGATTCCTGAACTCCTTAGAAAAAAAAAATGGACTTGATGGGCCTGCATTGAAACTGGCTTTGAAACAGGCCGCTTGCCCTTCTCTTCCCTCCTCACCCCTCCTTCTGCCTCCAACTAAAATGCAGTTCTGGCTTTGAGATGAAATGCAGCAACTCTTTCATACAGCACGTCACACCCCACATCTATTTCCCAGACAGAAAATGAAGGAGACCATTTGAGCCAGATGAAACTCTGTTATTGCCCGGTAAATTTACGCAGGCAGAAGGTAAGAGGGGAGAAGAATCTGTCTGCAGGGTCCCATTGCACATTACGGAGATAGTGGTTGGGATAAAATTGGCAATAAACATGGTAATGAGCTCATTTTCATAGATTGAGTTCATTAATCTTCTCATGGGCAGCTTTTAAGTCTTGAAAAGACTTTTACGCTATACTGAACAGAAAGGAAATGGAGTCATGTAAAGTGGAAGTGGGGCACCCTGAAAAGCTGGCTCATTTCAGAACACAAGAGCTAGGTGGGTTAACCTGCTATTTGTCGCTCCCTTCCCCTGCTCCACGCATCCCCCACCCCCTCATCTTTCCCCCCTATGTAATTATCTTGTTGGCAGCTAGCAAACAATGCTTGACATGCTTTTTAAGATTGAAAAATACAGTGACACCTGCTTAGGAAGTCCACCCACAGTGCTACAGAAAAAGCAGCGTTTTTGACAATTGGTCTCTCAAAATAGATTCCGGGTAAGCATAGGAGTCCCCAGGGATGCTTGAAGGGTCAACTCAGGTGACCTCATAATGCCTGTTAGGCTGTTTCTTGGAGATCCCAAGGGCTCCTCTGTACAGATTCCTCTTAGGGGACTCTTAAGATCTAGGGTCACCTCTGGAGTCCCTATTAACTCTGGGGTCATGAGTTTCCATGGTGACTTGGAATCCTGGAAACCTCAGGAACCAGATTTTCTCGTAAGGATTAAGAAAATATATTACTAACAAACATAACATATTTGGTTCTAGGGCTGAAAGGGACCTTAGAGTCATCCAGCCCAATAGCCCATTTTACAGATAAGAAAACCAAGGCCTAAGAAGGTGAATTGAGTTGCCCAAAATCACACAGGGGATTTGAATTTAGGTCCTCTGACTCCAGGGCCAGAGCTCTTTCCTCCAAACACTCAACATCATGATCACCATCCTTATGACTGTTTAGGTGAGAAGTTCCTAACTTTTTTTTTTTTTTTGTCATGAATCCCTTTGTCAGTCTGGTGAAGCTTATGGACCCCTTCTCTGAGTGAGGTTTTTAAATAATTGAAGGACGTGCTGAATTTCAGTTAGAGGTTAGTGAAAATAAAAATGCAATATTTTGCCTATTGAACTTCATGGACTCCCCTGACATCTATCCATGGACCACTTGAGGGGATGGGCCAATGATTCCAGAAGAAAATCCCTTGTTTCTATACCAAAGCCTTGATCACATCCCTTGGACCTGTACTATAAACCCCTTAAAGGCAGAGACTGTCTCACTTCTCCCTTTGTAACACCAGCACCTAGACTAATTCCTGACATGTATAATTGGATCGTAATAAATTCTTGCTGCTTAATTGATTAAGTGCTTTGAAGGTCTTTTGTGGTTGAGCAGGAGATGGCTGAGTACAGACTTCAAATATATCAACTGGTCAGGAGCTCAGCAAAGTTGGCCACTTAGTTATGGAGGGAGTGAACCCAAGTTCTCTCCTGAGGTCATTTTACTTCCAGAATTGTAGGAAATGAGTAATAAATTGGAGATGGGACTGCTATGTGATATATGTCTAGTCAGTGCCAGTAATGATAGCCCACATTTCTATAATGCTATAAAGTATATCACATACTTCCATCCCAGAAATCTCATGAGGTAGGTAGTGTTAATTTTATTATCCTCATTTTTACAAACGAGGAAAACGAGATTCAGAGAGGCGGTGACTGGCTCACAGTTATACAATGGGTCATCTTTATCTTCTAACAAAGCTTGGGTCAGATACCAACTCCTTTATGAGATCTAGTTGATCCTTCCAGTTTTTCATCAATTAATCAATAAATAAGTATTTATTATGTACCTACTATTTGCCAGGCTCTATGCTAAGAGCTTGCAGTACAGAGACAAGTAGAAAAAAATCCCTACTCTTGAGGAGTTCATATTCTGTGGAGTGAGACAGTATGTACATATATGTACAAAATAGACATTAGGTTATATTTTTAGAGAAGAGGGCACTAGGAACTAGTGGGATCAGAAAAGACCTTGTGTGTTTTAACTGAGTTTTGAAAGAAAATAGGAATTTTTAAGATGAGGAGATAAAGAGAGGGTGTATTTCAGAAACTGGGGGAAACTAGTGGAAAGGCATGGGAGATTGGAAACACAGTTCTATGTATGAGGAACAGTAGGCAAAATTAATGCTTTTTTCTTCTTAAAATTACTTCGTATAGAATTGGCATTTCTATATGTGCGGGCTGTATGTCCCTCAGAAGAATGTAAGCCCCTTGAGGACAGGGACTATATAATGTTTATCTTTGTATCCTATCACAGTGGTTGGCATATAGGAGACACTTAATTGATTTTTGTTCAATTTAATTGAGTGTAATGGAATAATAAATGTTTTAACTAAACTTGGACTCCAGGTCCCCTTATTTCAATTCTAGCTAGTTATCTTTCTTACTGCTTACCTTTGTTCAAGGTACACAAATGTGAAACAACACAATGGGATGGGAAAAGCACTAGTCTTGGAGTCAGAAAAAATATGGGTCTTAGTACCTGTTTTGGGTCTTACTAGCTACGTAATGTTGAGCAAATCTTATCCAATCCTTACTTTTCTCATGTATAAAATGGAATTAATGATATCAGTACTAATAACCTCCCATGATTACTGTTACAAAAACACTTTGTAATCCTCAAGACAAGAAATAAATATGGGTTCTTATTATAGCAAGTATGAAATGACAAAGATCTCCCCTTGAGGAATTCTAGGTTTCATGGAGAACATGATATCTGAGCTGGATCCTGAAGGAAGGAAAAGATTTCAACAGTTACAGATATTGGGTCACCCATTTTGGGTGCAGAGGGTAGCATTAGGGAAAGCCGTGACATGGGAGAAGATGAGATTGGGGAATGATGAGGAGTCCACGTTAGCTGGGAGATAGCATGTATACAGATTTCTAGTCAAGATGGCTACCTGAACAAAAGACAGACCACTCAACTCCCATATTCCTATTCCAGCAAAACCTGAAATTTGAATGATTGAATAAAGATCAAGAAATCTACTACATTAAGTGAATTTTTCCAGCCCAGAATTACACAAAGGGTCACCCCAGGACAATAAAAAAGAGAGACCTTCAGCAAAGTCACCATCAGGGCAGGGAAGGCTTTTGGGACACATATAGATCACAGAGCTCTTTCCAGAAGGCCCTAACCTTGGGAAGGGGAGTTAGTGAAGAAAGAAGTGAAGAAAGAGTCAGTGAAGAAAGCCTAGAGATCCAGTGTAAGACCAAGGAATTCTGACCACCTTATCCAAAAATTCAATGAGAGTCAGAGCTTGGAACTGGCACAAAGTCCCAGTTCAGGAAATAAAGTTGGAGAGGTGAGTTAAACACCAATAAATACTTAAAAAAAGAATTGTAAATCAATATTCCCCCAAAAGAAGGAGCAACAGCTCCACAACAACCATGAGCAGAGACTCAAAGGAAATGATAGATTTTCCACAAGACTAACAAATATCTAGAAGAAATGAAGCAATAACAGAAACCTTCCCCCAAAAACTATGGAAATAAGAGCAAGCAGAATAAATAGCTTGGAAGACAAAGTGTTAAGCATTATCTAAGAAATGGATTCCCTGAAAACTAGAATAGACCAAACAGAAAACAATGACTATGAGACAGCAAAGAAAAAAAATAGAACAAAGTCAAAAGATTAAAAAAAATAGAAGAAAATGCAAGATACCTGTGATATCTATACATATATATTTATTTCTCTCTGTCTCTCAATATAGGTACCTCTCCATGTCTATCTATCTATCTATCTATCTATCTATCTATCTATCTATCTATCTCCTGGAAAATAGGTCAGAAAGAAATAATTGAAGAATCATTGAATTTCCTGAAAATTGTGATTAAAAAATCCCATTTTTCAATGAATCACAAATGAAAACTCTGTAGAAAGAATTCATGGATCACCTCTTGAAAGAAACCTCAAAAGAAAAAAAAATTCCAGGAATTTCATAACCAAAATCCAAAGCCCCTATGTCAAAGAAAAAATACTATAAGCACCGGAAACATAAGGTAAGTAGCTCAGACATTGAGGAACTACAAGAAGGATCACCCAAGAGCTAGTAGCTTCTACCTGAAATAAGAAGGGATCTTGGAACAGTACAGTACTCCAAAAGATTAAAGAGATAGGCTTACATTCAAGAATAACTACTGGAAAATCTTAATATAGTCTTACGGTACCAAAACAAAATAAGTGGGCTTTTATTGCAGTGATGTCAAACTCAAAAAGAAATCGGGACAACTAATGCATACATAAGGATCACATGTTGACAGTTTTAAAATGCAATGTTATCTATGTTTATTTTATTTTAATTTATCTTGTTAAATATTTCCCAATTATGTTTTAATCTGGTTTAGGTCACAGACTTGACACTTCTGGTTTAGCGGAATAAAGAACTTTTTTTTTTTAAATGAGTTTTGGCCAGTTTATTAAAAAATACTTTTGTACAGTTTACTTTTCACTGGTCTGTTTTGGCATGCTTCTAATGATATAAGAATCACTTGCATCAATGATAGCCAGTGTACATACTCTGTAGTACTTCCCACCCAATTTAATGTTGTGGCCATTGTCGTGATTTACTCCAGTTTTGGCCGACATAGCATAATATTCAATCTCTGATTTCCTCAAGGCTGACAGTTGTTGGCTAAGATGACCAATTTGGCTTTGCATTGTCTGATCATTTTCAGGGCCTCTGTAGCCTAGTACCTATTTGTCACTTTTCATGACCAGCTGGAGCCTCGAGTTGATGGACTTCAGTGACTTTTTCATCTTCTTTGCAGCCGCCATCTTCCTGCCTGTGGTGCTGGAGGACTCTCAGCCAGAGACTTGCCACCAAGATGGCCAGGAAGCAAGACATGGGAATAAAGGACTTTCAAGCAATTCTGATGAGAAAACCAGAGCTGAAGAAGAACTTGGAAATGGCAACATCTGCATCAAGGGAAGCCTAGAAAGTTAAATTTACTTGAGCCCCCAAAAGGAGCTATATAATGATCTAGTGCTAACATTCTAATGAGGAGGAGTAACAAGTAATCTTTATGAACTTCAGTGACTTCAAGAGATGTTGAAAATGTTAAATTGTTTCTGTTCTGAGGTTTTGAAGAGGGGAAAGAAAAGAGAGGCTGAAAAGAGAAATACACTAGTGTAGAAAGGATCAGGAAGGGGAAGAACTTGCCATTTCTCGTAATTGAGGTGTGAGAAAGGAGTATTCGAATGTGGAGCAAGGAATGGAAGCAGTGGGCATCATATTTATATAACTCTTATCTGAAATGGATAAAAGAGGGTTGAACACACACACATCTACGGTAAGCCAGTCAATAAATATTTATTAAGTACCTACTATGTGCCAAGCACTGTCAAACAGTAGGCTCATCCAGAGTTATAACTAGGGATTATGTGCTGAGGGCAGGGACGATAAATTGATTCCAGGGTAAGAAATATCAATGATCAAATGAGATAATATTTGGTAAAAAAAAAAAAGTGTTAGGTACAGTGCCTGGCACATAGAAGTCCTCTATAAATAGTTATTCCTTTCTTTTCGCTTCCCCAATATGAAAAATACCCTCAGTTGGGGGAGGGTGGAGGGTGAGGAGTACTTCCTCCCACCCTTGCCCCAGAACCCTGATGTAAAGCTTCTATGAAGTAAGGGAGAGTAGGTGTGGCAGAGGAGCTTAACTATATATACTGAAGCATTACAAGAACTTTCGGAAATTTCTAAATTTGCTACTCTGGAGCAAAGCTCTGGTGACCCTACCCTAGTTAGGGCTCTGGGGTGGTCAGTAGGTAGTGAATCTTTTGGCTATGGCAATCTAGAACTGCACATTAGAATCAAATTATGTAATTTTTTCAGAAATAAATTGACTCCAGTTTTCTGATTTGTTAATTGAATTTTGAAGGAAAAAAAAATCTAAATATGTGGTACTTCTAAATACAATACTTTTTTTTTTTTTAGTAAACTACTTACTAGATAATTTAGTAAGCTACTTGCTAGACAATTCATTTTGCATGTGCTAATATATGTAAATATTGTCTTACAACAAAGTACAATCTCTTTGAGGGCAGAGGCTTTCACTTTTGATGTTTTATTTTCAGCACCTAGCACAGTGCCAGGAACACAGGAGGGTTTTTTTTTTTAAATTTAAAACCATTCATTTATTTATTTTTTGAGGGGCAATTGGGGTTAAGTGACTTGCCCAGGGTCACAAAGCCACAGTAGGGATTTTAATAAATTCTTGTTGACTCGAATATAGGTTTTGTTTTTTTTTAAGTCGAAGTGCTATCTTTCGATCGTTTCAGATATGAGAAAGGTATGGAGTAATCGCTGCTTCATGATGACAATAGAAAATTCTCTAGCTCTGAATTGGTGCTTATTAAGCATTTGTTGAATTGAATTAAGTAGTATTAGTAATAATAATAGTTGGCATTTATCTAGTGATTTAAGCATTATAAAGTACTTTGTAAGTGTTATTTCATTTGATTCTTACAAACAGCTCTGTAAGATAGGTGCTTCATTTTATAGATGAGGAAACTGAGGATCAGAGGGGTTAGTTAAATGACCAGCCCAAGGTCACACAGTTTAAGGCAGTATTAAAACTCAGGTCTTCCTAATTATTTTCCCAATGGCAAATGGTTGGTGAGCAGAAGAAAAATGAACATTGGTTCACTAAGCCAATATGTGTAAGAGACAGAATTTGAACGGAAGTCTTACTGACTCTGAAACTAGATAGTGGTAGGCAGTGCTATCCATTTTACAGCTGAGGATATTGATTCTCAGAGATGTTTCCTACGAGATCATAGATTTAAAACTGGCAAGGACCAAAGAGGTAATCTATTCTAAACCCCTCAATCTGCAGATGAAGTTAAGTAAATGAAGTAAATTTACATTCTGTAAATGAAGTTAAGTGACTTGCCCCCAATCAATCAAGATTTGAACCTAGATCCCATGACCCTGTAGCCAATGCTCTTTCCATTTGGTCATACATCCTACTCTACTAAGTGACTTGTCAATGGTCATATAGCTAGTTAGTGTCAAAAGTAGGATTTGAAAGCAAATCCTTTATTGCTCTCCTGACATTCTCTAATGAATTTCTAAATAATCATATACATTGGCTTTTGGTTAATTCTAATTCTCCTTGACCTCAATGCAATACTGAAGTCTTCCCAACTTTCCTCAAAGTAGTGTTGATGTTTTCTAAAATTTCTTTTAAAAGGGTCTCTCAACCTCCCTAGGAAGACATGTTTAGGAGTAGTGATTTCATTTAGAAACCACATCCATATTTCATCACAAAAACTTGTTAAGTACTTATCAGTGCATGCTACTCTTCTGTACAATATTCAGGTCAAATAAAGAAGACAGTTGCCAAGAATTTATAATTTTAGATAGACAACAACAGCCTTGAAGGAGAATTGCACACCTGAGTCATCCCTGAACCAAGAGTTGATTGAGATAAGCAAAAACAACAACAACAACAAAAAAACGAAACCCCCAAAACCCAAAAAAAGCCTGCCATTATGCACAGGACACAGGATCATGGACCACAAGTGTCTTCCTGCCCTGTTTGTGACATACAGTGAGCTTGGAGTACAATATCTCACTGTCTCATTATATAACTTTTTTTTTCTCTTTTCCATGCTCACAAAATAGACACATGTAATCTGATTAATGCCCTCTAAGCTGGTGATAATGTCTCCCTGAACACATTTGGATAGGACTTAGTGAGATCTTGATTTGCCATATTCAAGGTTCCTTTTTTTCCTTTAAAGGTCAGTCCAATTATGCCATGATTAGAAGCCTTTCAATTTCCATTGCTGAGTCACCCTTCCTTTGAAAACCTACCCTGACCTTCTCAGGATGGAGGTAGATTTGATTCAACATTCCATGTAGGGAAGAACCTTATATGATTTTCAGTTTCAGCTGAGTATTCTAAAAAAAGGAGTTGGGGGGAGGGGGAACAACCCAACCCACAACACACTGCCTTCATATCAGTGGTTTGAAATAACGCATGGAAATGAAAAAATAATATTTCAATCCCTGGGGAGACCCTGCCATCTATTCTGGATGGGTCCCACCTTTCCCTCACCTTTTCTGGAGACTGCAGATTTCTTACTTATTAGATATAGCCCGGAAATTCATTTGTACATGCTTCATTTCAACAGGCATTGCCTACAATATAGTGGACAAAGGTAATTGTAAATACATTAATTGTAGTTGTGATTGTAATTGTCAATTACAATTGTAATTGACATCCTAAAGTCTTCATTTACTGACTACTTCCTGGCTATGTTAGCACCTTGCAACCTGGCCTCTGCTCTTGCTACTCTCTTGGCATTGCCTTCCCACAGGTCACCAATGATTTCCTAATTCCCAGATACGGTGGCCTTTCCTCAGTACTAACCTTGCTTGATGTCAATGCAGTATTTATCATTCTTGGTCACTGCCTTTTTGCTTTGATTCCTGTAACTGTGCTCTCCTCTGTTCCCTCCTGCCTTCTCAGCTTATCCCTCCCCATCTCCTTTGCTGGTATGTCAATTTTGCTGTCCACTCCAAATAAGAAAAATCATTTGCATTTCTATAGTGTTTTAAAGTTTGCAAATGTTTTACAAACATTATCTCATCTGGGCCTCACAACAACCCTAGGAGGTAGGTGCTATAATTACACACATTTTAGAGATGAGGAAGCTGAGTCTGAGATGGGTTAAATGACTTGCCTAAGGTCACCTAGGTAGTAAGTGTCTGAGGCCACATTTGAATTCAAGTTTTTCTGATTCAGGTGCTCTATCTACCAAACACCTACAGATCTCTTCTCTATATTCTTGGGCAAGTCACTTAACCCCAATTGCCCCGCCCTTCCCCCCTCCAAAAAAAATATGCATTTATTAAGCAACTATTAGGTGACAGCATTGTGCTAAGTGTTGGGGATACCAAAAAAGGCAACGACCAGTTCCTTCCCTCATGGAATTCCCATTCTAATAGGAGAGAATTGGTAAAAATAGGACAATTCTGTCAGGCCCCACAGATACAGACCATCTGGTGGGAAGTTCCTCTTGTTCATGAGCCTTCTACTTAGAGGTCTGCATTCAGGCTGGAATGGTTTGGGGCACGCTCTCCAATCCAAACCCCATTTCACCTGAGCCTGCTTCGAACCTGGGTAGCTCAAAGCAAAGTGGCTAAACCCAATGCTTCCTGCTGGGGTTCCAATCCATCGAGGGTTGGCCTCCATGGGAGCAGGAGTTTCTGGGCTGGCCTTCATTTGCAAAATGAGGTGACTGATCCAGCTGTGGATTGGAGTTGTTCTTCATGGATTTGTGCTGAGCAGTCACACCCTTTTTACTCTGGTGCCTAACATAGAATGGTCAGGGGCTAACTAGAAAGGGGAATAGGGACAGCTACCTGGTAAAGTAGATAGAGTGTGGGCTTGGAGTTAGGAAGACTTGAGTTCAAATGTGTTCTTAGACATTTGCTATTGTATGACCCTGGGCAAGTCACTTAACCCTGTTTGTCTCAGTTTCCTCATCCATAAAATGAACTGGA
Organism: Trichosurus vulpecula; assembly: GCF_011100635.1. Lineage (NCBI taxonomy): Eukaryota > Metazoa > Chordata > Mammalia > Diprotodontia > Phalangeridae > Trichosurus > Trichosurus vulpecula. The sequence goes on along the minus strand of NC_050577.1, from coordinate 225,038,239 downwards.
GGAGGAAATGGCAAACTAGTATCTTTGCCAAGAAAATTCCAAATGGGGTCATGATGAGTAGGACATGACTGAAGCGATTGAACAACAATAACAAAAGAAAAGGGATTGGTAGGTAAGGAACTAAGTTTCTCTGTAGGGGGAATCTACTCACACACACACGTATATATGTTATTTATTATATATGTATATGAGTATGTATGTGTGTGTATATATGTATATACACACACACACACACACACACACACACGCCATGGCAATTTTGACCATGTCACTTCTTTCCTCCAAAGCCTTCACTAATTCTTTTAAGATAAAAATATAAATTCCTTAGCTTGGCATTTGAGGCCCTCCACAGTCTAGTTCCCATCTACTTTTCTGGATTTTTTCCCCCCATAATCAAACTGAGATCCTAGCTGTTCTCTGAAGACGTGTAATTTCTCAGTGCCATAAAAATCAGCTGTCTTCTCTGCTTGGAATATACTTCTTCCTTATCTCTGCCATTTATAATCCTTATCCTCCTTCAAAACCTGCTTCCCCCAGCTGACTGTGTTCTCCTCCTCCTCAAATGTACCTAGAATAATTTGTTCTCTCTTTTTTCTTCCTTCACTCACTACCTTGTACTATACTTTTTTTGTTTTTTTGCAACTGAGCCACATCTTGCAATAAGATATAGGTTTCCTGAGGGCAGGGATGATTTTTCTTTCTCAGTTTTTTGTTTTTGTTTTTGTCTTTCAATTTTCATTGCCTACACAGTGCCTTGCATAAAGTAGACACTCGATAAGTGTTTGTTGAATCAATATTATGCTCTACCTGAGCGAATGGGTGAGGGGATGGAAAGCGAAGTGACCCTCCCTGGGCACACCAGCTGGCATGAATAAAATCAATCCTGCTGACTCACCAGATTGGCTTACTTTGATGCACATGGTAGGACATTCCAGCGTCCCCTAGGGGAAGATTTTAGGCCGTGCAATTTGGTCTCGATTTTTCAAATTACACAAGCAATTAGAAGCTCTTTCACATAAATATAATTTTCTTCAGCATCTGTTGAATTCTATTCGCTCACGAAATTTAGCAGGAAATTAAAAGCAGGAACACTTGCATAGCATAATGCCTAATTGGCCAAGTTTGAAAAAAAAACCTCATCCAATTTAGTCTCCAAAACTTTTTCCAAAAATCATTAGGCCCATCAAGTTTATATTACTAAAGTCTACTTTAATAAGTCATAGGATCATAAATGGAGAGTTGGACAGGACCTAAGAGACCATCGAATCCAATTTTTTCCTTTTATAGATTAGGGAATTGAGGTACAGAGAAGTGACTCGCCTAGGGTCACGCAGCTAGTAAATATCTGAGAGTGAATTTGGATGTTTTCTTAAATCCAAACCAAGAAGTCTAGTCACTGGGCCATGTATGTCAGCCCTATTAGGTTTTATCCAAGATCCTTTTGAATTTGTCACTCTTCCTTCCATCTTGGCACGCTTTGAAAACTTGCCAAATGTGGCTTCTACATCTTCATACAAGTCATTATTAAAAATGGGGTCAGGATAGGCCTGTGCTGCTAAAAACCAAAGTCAATACTATTTCATTTATCCACACCCTTTGAAGACCCTTTGAATATAATTAACCACCTGATCGGCTGTGAATCCATCAGATATTATATACGATCCACATTCTTTCACATTGTTCAAAAGTCTGGCTGAAATCTAGATACACTATACCTTTAGGCACCAAGTCATTTATTCTCACTCACCCTCAGTTTCCTTATCTGTGAAAACAGGATAATAATAACACTCACCTCATACACTTGTTATGGGTGTCAAATTAGACAATATAAAGAAAAGTGCTTCGTAAATCTTAAAAGACTGTATGAACGTTAGTCATTGTTACTGTTGTTGCTATATTTTTCTGATCTATTAGACTAATAGCCTCATCAAAAAAGAAAATCAGATCGATTTTTACTTTATTTATTCTTAGTGAACCCATCCTGGCTCCTAGGGATCATTAATATTCTTTCTAAGTGCTAACACATAAAAATCTATTGTAGAGTTTTGATGGGGATTGAGGTCAATTTCACTTGGTTTACACATTAAAGAATACTCCTTTTCCCCCTTTGTCTGTTTTTGAAATCAAGATTATATCAGCCAATCACTAGGATCACAAAGGATCATGAATTTAGTGTGGTAGGAACCTTAGGGGTCAGCTGGCAAGAACAACCCCCTCCTTTTACAGATAAGGAAGCTGAGACTGAGAGTTTGCCCAAGATCACTTAGCAAATAAATGTCTGAGGTGGGATGTGAATCTAGTTCTTCATGACTGCAGCACCAGACACTTACTACTTGTGTGATCTTGGGCAAGTCACTTAACCACCGTTACCCCCAATTTCCTCATCTTTAAAATGGGGATAATAGCACTTACCTTGCAAGTTTATTATGATATTAAATGACATCATACATATACAGTACTCTATAAGACTTCAAGTACTATATAAATGCTAGCTATTAAATACTACTTTTGATGGCTCACCCATTACATGAGTAAATTCTTTGAGTAACCTCAGAGTGAAGTTTATTTGATCCTGAATACACAGGATCATTTAAAGCAGGTAGGGTGTCCCTTTTGGCAATTCCTTCTCAATCATGTTTGCTTTGGGGTGGTTGGTGGTAGGAGGGGGATAGGAGCCAGCTATATTGCTATGAATGACTCCATTTTAGAATTAGTGTCCATTTCAGTGTAAAGGAGCAGCTGTGTTCAACCCTATATATCCACTTATACTCTATCCCAGTTCTTATTTGAGATCAGCCAAATGACAAACATAACCCTCCTCCTTCTCTTGCACTCGGTTCAGCAAAGGCTAGCTGATTGGAAAGTTCCTGTCCCACTAGCTCCCTCATCCCCCAAATATAAAAAAAAATTGCCCCAGAGGTACTGGCCAACTACTTGTAACCCAGTATAACTATATGCTTTTCTGTATGCTATTGTAGAAACATTTAAAAAATCTCTTTTTTAGTTCAGATGCTAGGTGGTGTAGTCTATAGTGGATAGAGCACTGGGCTTAATTCAAATCTGGCTTCAGACATTTACTAGCTAGCTGTGAGACCCTGGGCAAGTCACTTAACCGTGTTTGCCTCAGTTTCCTCATCTGTAAAATGAGGTGGAGAAATAAATAGCAAACCACTTTAGTATCTTTGCCAAGCAAACTACAAAATGAAGTTCTGAAGAATCTGAGATGACTGAACAACAATAACAAAATCCTTTTCTAGACTTTCCCATTTAGGGAACTACAAGGTCAAGAACAAAAACAAAGGTCTCAGGAATGTGGACTAAGTGTGTTAATCAAATTTAGAATAAAGAGTATCTCTTTCTCTTGATAAAATTTTAGCTTTTTCTATTTCTTGAAGTGATTAGTCCACCTAAGGGCAGTGCCCTATTTCCATTCTGAAAGGATTAAAGTATTAATCATTGGAAAGGAGCCCTTTAAATCCTCAAGGGTGTGGACCTGGGAGGAACTGAGTAGGATAGTTTGAGTGGAAAATTAAGTGACTAGTCTAGAATGTTGATCCACAATCTATTTTAACATACTGTAAACTTTTCTATTTTTTAATTCCTATAAATGTTACTACAACTGTCTTGAGGTGGAGAGATGTCTAAGGGCATGGGAGAGACTTTATCAGTTTGAACCTTTCTGTCTCCGAGCTAGAAATGTTTGGACTTAAAATATTGTTAGGCAGACTTGGGCCTAAAACACAGAATGTATTCAAAGGTTTGCTTGTCCCATAAAGACTTGCCTTCTCTGTGAGCTGAGGTTTCTTCATGCCACGGTTTGTAATTATGGACTAAATAAAGGTTTTTACTGACTTGTTCCCTAAATGGCAAGCAGGAGGTTTTCTTTCCATGACAGGTCTGCCTTTTCAAGATTGGAAAATGCTGATACAACTTATAAATCTTTTCCTTGTAAAGGAGACAGAAGTAAAATTGGAATAGAATAGTCATCTGTTTAAACCTTACTGTATGGCCCAAACAGTAGATCTCTTCCTCCCTCTTCTTTTTAAAAACTCTTATTGCTCTACCTACAGAATGTTGTTTTCTTTTGGTCTGCAGAATTTCCCACAAGTCTCAAATCATTACTTAGCCTTTCTGAAACCCTCCTTTTTAATGCATTCATTCTTGTTCATACTCACCTTCTTACAGTTTTTACCCGTATTCTTTGAGGAGTTTTCCCAGTATAAGAATATGAAGGTTCTGTGCTTTGCCCAGTTAGGAATTCTCCATGGGGTCCTCTCTCCACAAAGATTTTGCCAATCTGCTTAGTTTAGTAATTCTAAAATCCCGTTATCTGACCCTGTCTCACATGATGAAGTGCCTTATTCCTTGAGAAGACTAACCCCTTCTACATGTTTAAGGTATCCCATTCCACCCCTCCCATCTCCTCCATCAGATTACCCCTCCTTGTCATCCCCACTCTTTCACTTATTTTTAATATTTCCTTGACTATTGGCTCATTCCTACTGCCTACAAACATGCCCATTGCTCCTCTATCTTGAAAAAAAAAAACACCTTCACCTGGTTCTTCCATCCTCTCTAACTACCCTATATCTCCTATGCCCTTTGTAGCTAAATTCAAAAAGGCTGTCTACAATGGATGCTTTCACTTTCTCTCCTCTCACTCTCTTCTTAACCCTTACAATCCAGCTTCTGACCTTGTCATTCCACTGACATGGCTCTCTCCAAAGTTGCTAATGATTTCTTAGCTGCCAAATCCAGTGACCTTTTCTCAGTCTTCATTGTCCTTGAGGTGTCTGCAGCCTTTCATGCTGTTGATCATCCCTCTCCTCTTGGATACTCTCTTCTCTCTAATTCTTCTTCTATTCATCCACTAAAGTGATTTTCCTGAAGCACAGGTCCAACCATGTCACACTCGCTCTTCCCCCAACTCAGTAAACTTCAGTGGCTCCTCATCACTGACAGGATCAGATACAAGATGCGCTTGACATTCAAAGCCCTTTGTAACCCAAGCCCCTCCTACCCTTCCAGTCCTCTTATCCCTTACTCCCCAACAGGTACTCTTCGGTCCAATGACGCTACTCTCCTTGTGGTTCCAAGAACAAGACTCTCCATCTTTTGGCTCCTGGTATTTTTTCCTCATTGTTCCCTCATGCCTGGTATACTTTCCCTCCTCGGCTCTGACTACTGACCTCTCTGGCTTTTGTTAAGTCCCATTTAAAATCCCTTCTTCTACAGGAAGCCTCCAGCCCCTCTTAATTCCAATACTTTCCCCTCTATTAATTGTTTCCTATTTATCCTGTATATAGTTTGTTTAGTATATATTTGTTTGCATATTGTCTCTCCCATTATATAGTAAGCTCCTTGAGGTCATCTTTCTATCTCTGTCTCCCCTTTTCTCTCTCTGTCTCTCTTTTTTCTATCTCTCTCTGGTGTGTCTCTTTCTCTGTCTCTCTCTGTGCGTCTGCTTTGTGTCTATGTCTCTGTGTTTGTGTTTCTGTCTTTGTCTCTCTTCTCAGTGCCTATTAGCGCAGTGGCTGCCTGGCACATACTAAGCTCAGTGGTGGGGAACCTGTGGCCTCAAGACCAAATGTTGCCCTCTAGGTCCTCAAATGTAGCCCTTTAACCGAATCCAAACTTTATAGAACAAAAATCTCTTAATAAAAGGATTTGTTTTGTAAAACTTGGACTCAGTCAAAGGGCCACACCCAAGGACCTAGAAGGCCACATGTGGTGGCCTTGAGGCTGCAGGTTCCCCACCCCTGTACCAGAGGATTAATAAATGTTTATTGATTGACTTAGTAGATACCTACTAAAGTGTTGCTTGAGGTGCATAAAAATGAAGAATGAATTGCTAACATTGTTAGTTGTTGGGATTCACCTCCAGATCAAGGGATAAAAATTTAGAGTTGCAAGGGCCAGAAGAAGTCATCAGTAGGACTAGAACTCAGGTGTCCTGAGTCTGAGTTCACTTCACTTCCTCTTTTGCCATGCTGTCTCCCCAAATGTGGAGAACTCACCATATTAAGGTCCTCCCCCTCCCATTTCTTTGGATTCATTATCCATTTAAGGTATTCAATGTGAACCTACATGCATCTTGAGACACCTAAGATTATTTTGAGATCAGCATCAGTGTTCCAGCTATCTATTATGAGGTTTAGGAATTAAAGACAGATCAGAGTTTCAGTGTAATAATGTAAAGGAACATGATATGGCAAAATGTTACCCCCCCCTTAAGTATTATGATTTCTAGTTCTCCATGAATTAAATTTGTAACAGATGGGAGGTAATATGGGTCAGCTGGTAGTGGGAGGCTGCCATCTACTAAGCACCTGCTCTAGGGGGTTGTTCCTTCCCAGTAGGAGCTAATCCCTCTGCTCCTCCCCCATTCTTATCTTTGTAGTAGTTCAGAGATAATTTCCATTGTTTCGAAATAAATAATATAAATTCATTAATGGTGCGCTTTGTTATTATATTTCTATATCAAAGCAAATGAGGTACCCAGATCCTCCATAGGGAAGATGCTTCTGTAAACTTTAAACTATTCATTAAAGTAGAAAAGGAATCTGCCCATGTGGTTTAATTGGAGAAGCGATGGAGATGCCCACACCCACTCCAAAGTATCTCCCATTTGTTGTTTGAAATATGCCAGTGAGAGCTTAATTTCTTGAGCTGAAGGGATTCTAGGCAGTGTCCCTCTGAGAGACAGCCTGGCTTAGGAAACAGGGAGCTGTTCTGTGGGTTAGAAAGACTTGGATTCAGGTTCTGCCTTTGACATATACTTGCTATATTTTTCTGGGCAAGTCACTTAATCTCAAAATGTTCTCTCCAAAACTGTTTAAGGCTATAATTTGCAGAGCAGGTACTGACTGGCATTTGTAGGAATTTCTTTCTCACTAGGAGTGCCCCAAGCCAGTGAAATCATCAATCTAATTAAAAAAAGAAAATCATTGTTAGATGGCTCTTGTCTTGAAATGTAAGTATACCAGGGATTAATGTGGTAAGTCTATTTTTAGCTATTAACACTTTAGTTTATCAGATGACTCTCTTGTCAAGGCTAGTAAGGGGGGGACTGGGGCACTGGGCAGGCCAGATTAGATAGAGTGTTGCCATGGGGAGTGCAAGGGGGACCAGGGGCTTAAAGGGGGCACTGGGTGCCTGGTTGGATTGGAGACACTAAGAAGAGAAAGAGTAGCCCTTAAGGCAAATCATGATTGAAGCAAAGACAAACTTTTTGTTAATTCATAATTGGACCAAGCGTCAGCCCTCCTTGGCAGGGATGAAGGTGCAGGGTGTGGCCTCAGAGGTTATCTTAATCAATTCATGTCAGTAGTAAAGACTAAACTAGCTTGTGGCCATAGTTGTTGAGTTGTTTTCAGTCATGTCTGACTCTTCATAACCTCATTTGGGGTTTTCTTGGCAAAGATACTGGAGTAGTTTGCCTTCTCCTTGCCATCTCATTTCACAGATGAGGAAACTGAGGTAAACAGCGTTAAGAGACTTGCCCAGGATCACACAGTTGGTAAGTGTCTGAGGCCAGATTTGAATTTAGGAAGATGAGTCTTTCTGGCTCCAGGTTGTGATAGATGATTAATTGGACCCCTATTTTATTCCAATCAGTATTAATCAGTTTGATATGATTCCATAGGGGTAGTGACTATAAATTCTGTATGTTAGGTCCCAGGGCTGTGAGCTGAAGATTATAAGTTCACTTGCTTAATCGTAGGAAGCTCTAGAGTACCTCTACCCTTGTTTTTGCTTTGTTATGGTAACCAAGCCCATTGTGGCAGAGGTGACTCAATGACATGGAAACTCCCTCAGTTATTTTTGTAGTCTCTCTCTGTCCCTCGTCATCCCTCTATTGCCCAACATGGGGAGATGGCCGTGAGCACTTCACCAACAAGTAGCCCTGTTTGCTGGTCTGTGGCCTGCCTGTCTACCGCCCGTCTACCATGTGTATATTTTGACATCATAGTTCCGCCCATGGGTCTGCTCAAGGGTTTGGTAGGACTTCCTGAAAGGTCAAGACAAGTTTGTTAAGATCTGCTGATTGGCTCGTTTGTCAACTAGTGGGATTCTGTATTTTGTGTAGACCCTCCTGGAGGATCAGGATCAAGATCTATCAACCAATGAAACTGCGTTTGTGGTTTGCTCCATCTGTATTGTCTGGGTATCAAGCACTACAAAACTAAGGCTGTGGAGGAAGGAGACATCTCAGATAACTAGGAAGATCTGAGGTATACTTCATTGGAGGGGATCATGGACCCTTTAATAAAAGTGCTATATGGTCAGAGCTCTGCCTCAGTTTCTTTTGTTGTAGGTTGGACAATTTTGGACCCTGCAAGGCTTAGCACTCTATCTGCTATGCCACCTAGTTGCTCTGTGCCAATATACATGATTTGAAAATAGTTCCAAGAAGCTTTGTGTGCTATAAAGCTATGAATTGAGTGGTTCAAATGACACAGCAGAGTACCCAGGAATCTGTGCTCTAGTCCTGTGTGACATCCTATTTTAATCAATGAAGAAAAAAGTTGATCAAATTAGCAGATGTCACAAAGCTGAGAAGGGGCAGCTAACACATTGGATGACAGAGTCTGGATTGCTAATAATTTTGAGAGGCTACAATATTGATCTGAGTCTAAGAGGGTGCAATATCATGAGGAGAAAGTCTTATAATTTAGTTCAAAAAAGAGGTATGACTAGACAACAGAGGACCTCGAGCTCAACATACTGGTAGTGTTATGTGGAAGGTAAAAAACTTGATGTAAGCTTAGGTTTCATCGAGGGAGGAATAGGCAGGTGAGAGTCATTCTTTCCTGCTCTGATCAACTGGGGTATTGAATTCTGGGTATCCTATGTTAGGAAGGCCCTTCATGAGCTGGAGCATTTTCAGAAGAAGGCAGCCAGGATCATGCAGGTCCTTGAGATTATATCATGTCAGGATTGGGTAAAGGAAACAGGAATGTTTAACCCCAATAGGAGAAGAGTATTTGTCATGGGGAAAGGGAATTAAACCTGTTCTGCTTGGCTCCAGGTGGCACAATTAAGAGCAATGAGTGCAAGCTGAGAAAAGGAAGATTTCTGGTTCTACTCTATGTTTAAAAAGAAAAGAAAACTCCATGGTAATTGGAGCTTTCCAAAAGTGGAATGGGATATTTTGAGATAATAGCATCTACATAGCACTCTAATGCTTACAAGGTGCTTTACGGTTATTTCCTTATTTCCCTGGGAGACAGATGCTGTGTTATTATCCCTGTTTTACAGATGAGGAAACTGAGGCAGACTGACGTGAAGTGACTTGCCCAAGGTCACACAGTTAGCAAGTCTAAGGCAGGATTTGGACTTGGGTCTTCCTGATTCTAGGTCCATTGCTCTGTCCACTGTGCCACCTAGCTAGCTAGCTCCTCTTCATTAAAAACTTTCGAACAACACAGATGACATTTGGTTGGAGATATCAGAGAAGCAATACTTGTTCAGGATGAATTGGATTCAGTCTCTGAATTTGACCTGATTCATCATAAATGTAGAGCTGGAGGGGAACTTAAAGATCATCTAGTTCTATACCCTCATTTTATGATTCAGAAAGCCAAGATGCAGGGAAGTCAAACCAGCCAGTCTACAAGCACTTATTAAGCACTTACTGTATACCAGACACCATGCTAAGCACTGGTCCTTTGATGAAAGGTGAAAATGAGTTCCCTCTTCTGAAGGGGTTCACATTTCAGTGGGGGCTACAACCTGTGAATAGCTATATTCATACAAGATATTTGCAGTGAATGCTCATATGGATGGTAAGTGGTGGAGCCAAAATTTGAACCCAGGTCCACTGACTTTAAGCTGCTGCAATTATTCTCAGGCACCATTCTTTCCTCCTCTAGGAGGCTGTGATTCTATGGGAAAAAATCATTCATTCAATTCAATAAATATTTATTGAATACATTGTAGCTTGGTAGGGGTTGCTACAAAGTTATAGAGAGTTTTGCCCTCTAGTTGGGGAGTAAACAATAGGACACAAGTACCATTCACGATAGATAAGAAATGATTCTCATGCCTTCTCATGCCCTCCTCACCCCAGCAGACCAATCTTCTTCTTGCAGGAAACTCCATGATCTGGGGGGTAGAGAAAGTGTTCTACCGACTGAAAAGGAGGTCTGGAATACAAGAGGGGTCGGGGTAGGGAATTGGGTTGAAAAAGATACAGTGGTAGAACAACTCTAGGGAATCAAATGATTTTCTTTTCTTTTTGAGAGATTCATTTTGCTACTCTTTCCTTTTTTTTTTTGACATCATTGTCTTCTCCTACTGAATTCTCTCCTCCCTAAGATCTCGTCTTTGTAACAAATAAGTATAACTGAGAAAAAAAAATCAATATATTGACAGTCTCTGAAATAGAATTCTTTTCCCTATGGTAAATATTGCTTAATTTTAGAAGCTTTACTTTGCTTTACTCCCTATGTGCACATACATGCGTATACATACATATTTGCTTAGGTGTCTGTATGTATATCCAGGTGTACACATATATGCTTGTATACACACATGTGAGTATGTGTATGTGTTATATATCCCTATGTGCACATATATGTACATAGATCTGTATATACATATATGCACACATTGCGAGTAAAGAAAATACACATACACATATATATACATTACTTCCTATGTGCTTCTGTACTCCCTGTATGTACACACATATATTATATGTACATACATATATGATATGTACTATATAATATAGTATATACATACACATACATAGATACTATATGTACTATATATCTACTGTATATAATCTTTCTATATACATATATGCATACCCACATACACACGTATACATAGGAAATAAAGAAAAACACACACACATATACATACATTACTCCCTATGTTCTTCTGTACTCCCTATATATACATATATGCTCTCTCTGTATATACTATATATACCCCCTGTATATATGTATATATACACATATATATGTGCACACATAGAGAGTAAAGAAAAACATATACATATCTCTTATGTATACATATGTACACAATACTTTACTCCATATGTGCTTTTCTACTCCCTACTCACACATGTACATATATATATACACAGATAAAGAATAAAGAAAAGTATACATGCATATACATATATGTATAGCTCTATCAGATCTATACACATATATCTACTTTTCTGTGTTCCCTATACATACATACACATATACATACATACATACATACATAATATGCACATAGGGAGTAAAGAAAGATTTTTCCTCCCACCTGACCTGTTTTAATGGCATGTCATTTTCCAGGCTTAAAACCTTGGAGTCATCTTTAAATCCTCTCTCTTTCTTACTCTATACATCCAATTATTCATCAGATACCGTTAATTCTGTCTCCACAATGTCTTTCAAGGTAGTCCTTTCTGTGCTCACAGCTATGACCCAAGTTCAGCTCTTCATTACCACTTACCAACTATTACCTATATTCTGCTCTAATTGGTTCCCATGCCTCCATCATCTCCCTCTTCCAAGTTATCCTCGAGACCACTGATGGCATAATTGTCCTAAAGCACCCTTGTTCAAAGATCCCCCATGACTCCTCACTGCAAAAAAGACCTTTGCCTGCCACTCAAGGCCCTCCATAATCTAGTCCCTGTCCTCCCTCTCCTTTCCCCTAGCTTTATCTTACACTACTCTGCAAGTCTACTATAAGGAATAGGGTCAAGGATGGGACCTGTGATTTCAAGGCAGTCTGCAGATACCGTGGGTATGCAGAGAAAAACAAAACAAATAATAGCTCTCAAAGAGTTTATAACCCAGTAGGAGAATTAAGATATAAATACAAAAAAAAGAATAATACAAAAAGGAAAACAGCCACATCAGGCTACTTGCTGTTCCTCACATACCATGCTCCATCTCTATCCATATGGTTGCCCTGGTTATTCCCCAGGCCTGGAATGTTCTCCTTCCTTATTTCTGCCTCTTGGAGTCCCTGGCTTCCTTCAAGACTCTTCTTCTTCCCTCAGAAAAAGGAGGAAGATTGTATCAATTACTTTTGTGATTCTCGATAGTGAAGTAGTCAAAGGATATGAACCAATAGAAATTGAAGAGTAAATTATTAACAATTAAATGAAAGAGTGCTCCAAATTGCTAATAAGAAGATAAATGCAAATAAAAACTACTGCATACCTGGCAACTTGGTGAAGATGTCTAAAGATGGGAATAAATGTTCAAAGGGGATGTGGACATATAGGAACACTAATGCATCATTGGTAGAGTTGCAAACTAGGTCAACTGTCCTGGAAAACACTTTGGAATTGAGTGAAAAAATGGCTAAAATGTCCATTCATTTGACTTAGAGAGTTTATTACTAGGTAGGCATATGCCCCAAGGAGGTCATGGACAAAAAAAAGAAGTCTTCTGGAAATTACACTATTTATTTCAGCACTCTTTTGTGGTAGGAAGTTGAAATAAGGTAGATGCCCATCCATTGGACAATGCTCAACTAATTGTGGTACATGAATGTAATGGAATAATGGAAGAAACTGCTAATAAATGAATCTAGAGAATCATAGGAAGATTTATATGAATTGATGTAAAATAATAAGTAGAACTAAGCAGGAGGCAGGGCCAAGAGAACAAGAGATACAATGATTACTGTAGTGTAAATGAAAAGAACAGCCACAAAGCACGGGAAAATCAATGTTACTAATTAACAATTGCTAATGTTGTCTAGCAGCTCGGTAGCACAGTGGATAGAGCTCTGGGCTTGCAGTCAGGGAGATGAGTCCAAATGAGGCCTCAGACACTAACTGTGAGACTCTGAGCAAGTCACTTAACTGCTGCCTGGCTCAGTTTCCTCAACCATAAAATGGAATTTAATAATAATACCTACCTCCCAGGGTTGCTGTGAGGATCAAATGAGATAATACTTGTAAAAAACATGGTGTCTGGCACACAGTAGGCTCTTAATAAAAGTTTAGTCCCCTTTACTTTTAACTCTCCCTTAGCCCCCAATTATAAAGAACAAGTTTGGCCCCCCAAAGGGGAATAAAAATATATTTCTCCCCTGATTCTTTTGCTGAGGTGTTTGTGTGTGTGTATTGGGGGGCAGGGATGGAAGTGAGGAGTCCGTGTGTGTGTAATATTGCACATAGTGTCAGATTTTTTTCGATGTGTTGGTTGTATTTTTATTTTTTTTCTCTTTTGTTTTTGTTCTTTGGTTGTTCTTTTCCTGGGAAGATTTGTATGAAATGATACAGAATGAAGTGAGTAGAAACAGGAGAAACACACACACACACACACACACACACACACAAACATTTCCATATATTAAATCTATGTATTCATATGTAACACACTACCTACACAAACAATATTGTAAAATATAGAACTTGAAAACATAAGATCAGTGCAACGATCAACCACAATTTCTAGAGGACCAGTGATGAAGAATGCTACCTTAACTGAGAGGTGGTGGACTCAGGATGGCAGAATGAGACATACATTTTTGGACATGACCAATGTGGGGATTTGTTTGGCTTGACAACGTGTACTTGACTATGCACATTCTATGTAGCCATTTTGTTTTTCCTCCTCAGTTGGGCGAGGCAAGAGAGAGAAAATTAATGCTCGTTAATTGAAAAAATGAATTATGGTTCTTTAGTAGGGTTGGGGGAAACATATAGGGAAAAATCCAGGCAATGTTAAAGCAAAATATAAGAATAAAAACTATTTTTAAAAAATGATAGCCCCTACCCCAAAGGAGCTTATAGTCTCCTACTTTCTAGTACTTTACACTTATGCCAGTTACATTTTATATTATTACATCAATTCCATTATTAGCTTGTTGAGATCTTTTAAAATTGTGTCTATCCTTTGAGACAAATTGTTAGCACTTCCTTCCATCTTTTTGCCATTTGCAAATTAAATAAGCGTGTCTTCATGGATATTTTAAAAATACAGATAACAATAAAGAATGTGTCCCCATCATCTGCTTTGCCATTGCACCCTAAGATCCGTGGGAACTTTTCATCTAATTTGCAGCTGAAACTTCCTATATGCATTGCCTCCCCATCTTAGAATATGACCTCCCTGAGAGCAGGGCTGTCTTGTCTTCCTATTTGTATGCACAGCTTATGAACTTATGTATAGTGTTTTGCACGTAGTATATTAAATGTTTTTTTCTTCACTCATTCAAATACCTGGTCAAATGTTGAATAACAGAGCAAAAGACAGGCCTTGGAGTTAAGCTCATGGACCTGTAGCCTACAGACTCTACCTTCTTCTGTTTTGGAAATTTGAGACACCATTCACTTTTCTCCAGGTCTGTGGCATGTCTCAGGTCTTCAGATCACTGATAGAAATGACACTTGCCAGTTCTTTTGCTTGTTGGAGATAGGGTCCATCTAGCCCTGGTGACTTCAGTTTATCAAGGGCAGCCAGGGGCATTCTGGCCAGTATCTCACTTATCTTCAATTGCCATTCTATCAACCATGTTTCCTTGATCTCTGTCAGTCTGAAGATAATTTTCTTTGGTAAAGAAAACAAAAGCAAAATGAGTGAGTTAGTTTTATCTTCTCTCTGACACCCTTTATTATTATTCTTTCTACTTTGAACCTTAGGGTGATTCTTTCTTTAATCTTACTTTTGCCCTCAACATAGCTTAAGGAAAAAAAAAAGCAATTTTTTTTGGGATGTGTTTGCACTTAGCTCTCTATCTGCATTTTCTGTGCTTCAATGTTCCTGACACTATTTTTACAGGCCTGTACCATTATTCCTCTTATCTTTAACTTATATACATGCCTTTAAGAATCTAGGGCAGCTATATGCTAGAGAGGATACAGTGCTGGGCCTGGAGTCAGGAAGACTCACCTTTATGAGTTCAAATCTGGATTTAGACACTTACTAGCTGTGTAACACTGAGCAAGTCACTTAACCCTGCTTGCCTCAGTTTCTTCATCTGTCAAATGAGCTTGAAAAGAAAATGGAAAACCACTCCAGTATCTTTGCCAAGAAAACCTTAAATGGGGTTGTGAAGGGTCCAATATGTCTGAACAACAAAATCTAAATTGGTCAATGAGCTTCCTGTGCATACTCATCAGTCTCTTTAGACAACTCCCCTTTTTTCTTCAAATTTTTCAAGATAAGACTTATAAACACAAAAGAACAGGAAAACTGCCCAAAGTTTGCCTCAAGCTCTATATCTGTGATCATTCCATCTCATAATTATTTTCCTTCTCCATTCACTACCATGTTAGGTCTTGTTGCGCAGAGTCTGCACACTAGTGTTGTGGCAAGCTGAACACTAATAAGAATAAGAAATGATCTTAGGGAAATACCAGGTTGCCTTTTTGTTTAGTTTTTGGGTGTCCTGCTTAGAGATTTTTTATTTTTACCTCAAAAGGAATACCTGGCTCCAGCTGTTTGCTAATTTACATAGATATGGTGAACTTAATTGAGAAACAATCAAATTTATAGGTTGAGCCTGGCATGAAAATGAGATAATGTAAGTAAAATTCTCTGTTCCACTATTTGTTATGAGATTTTTGTATACAGTAGTCACGTTGTCTCTTCATGTTCACATCTTCTATATACATATATATATACAACATATATATGTATATACACAACATACATGTATGTAAATATACATACAAAATATATTTATGTATACACAATATCTGTATATATACATATTATATATATATAGACAACACTTGTATATATACAGTGAATTTCAATGTTGTTTACTTGTTTCAGTTGTGTCTGACTCTTCATGACCTCATTTGGGAGTTTCTTTGCAGAGATACTGAAGTGGTTTGCTATTTCCTTCTCTAGTTCCTTTGATAGATAAGGCAAACAGTTAAATGACTTGCCCAGGGTCATACAACTAGTAAGTGCATGAGGCTGGATTTGAACTCAGGTCTTCCTGACACCAGTCTCAGCATTCTATCTACCGCACCACCTAACTGCCCATACAATGGATACAACTATAGTATAATACTTCTGTCTCTCTATTGATTACATGTTTTAGAAAAACTTAACATTGAACACAAATACAGGCATCTAGGCTTAATTAATAGCTACTTTCATCCAGGAAGAGGTCCATAAGCACCCAGAAGTGTTTGCCCCAACCATCCGCTCAGGAAAAAAGAATTAGATGGATAATGCCTATTGTCCAGCTGTATGGCTAAACCATAGAGCTCATGCATCAATATAATGCAGAAATGTTTTGCACAAGCACTGCAAACAGGCAACAAGTAGGGGCCAGAAATTACAAAGCACCTTGAATGACCCTAAATTTCTTCAGAAAGAAGTTTCATCTTTTTAGTACCAATGTTATACCTGTGTTGTTGTGTGATTATATATGAGTCATGGAAAACTTGGTCTCTGAGGAATTTGAAATGAAAAACTCGATGAGCAATGGATTAGATCATAGTGGGTGTGAGCAGGATACTGCGTGTGACAAAGATGGAACTGAAAAGGGGAACCAGAATAAAGGATGTCAGTAAAAAAAAGTGTTGACCCCAAAAGAAGATAGTCTGGTCAGAGGATGAGAGTGAGAGGTAACTGATAAATATCTCAACTTGTTATATGAAGTGGACAACAGTTGCATAGGATAGACAATTGTGGATAAGTTGCAAGCTGATAATGGGAGGAAGCGTGCAAATCCATGAGATTACAGAACTTTTTGAGTATTTTAGGAATTTCAAAACATAAAATAGCATATTTTCATTCGCACCCTCGAAGTCCCCATCAGGATTCTTTGTCCGTTTGTCCTAGTTCACTTTTCCTCTTACATGAAAACATACATTTACTGTGTTTGCAATTGTTCTGTTTTTTCTTTTCTTTTTGTTATTTCATAAAGGTCTTTATAGATTTCTTTGCATTCCTCATACACTTGTCTTGATTGTACAATAGCATTTTCATTTAGCAACATATTGAAATTTGATGATTTTACCATCCTTCCACTTTAACATGTGGATGACCAGAAATTTACAGATAGCAAGAATCTTCAAATTATCTGGTCCAAAATATTCATTTTACAGTTAAGAAATCTTGAGACCTAGAGAGGTTAAATTGCTCAAGATCACAGAGGGATACATTGCAGAGCCATGAAAATCTTTGAAAATATAACTTCTCTTTTGTTTATTTTCTTTTTGACAATACTTTTTGGATCTATTCTAAGCCATATAATTACTGAGATAAATGAAACTTAAGTACCTTTCCCCACTGTTTTCCACTCTACAGAGTGTTCCTAAAGTCAGGACACAAAGGCAAAAATGCATATTTTCAAGAAATGAAATAAATGAAATTTTCAACATTTTATTTAATTGGAATATTAAGAAATAACATCTCCAGTATGATTTCCATCATTTGTGATGCAAAGGTTGATGCACTTTGCAAGATTCACAAGAACTTGATGCAATAATTCTACATTATCGTCAATTTTAGCAATTCACTCTATCCATTCAATTGTGTTGCATCTGTGATTTTCATTGAGTACACCTTCTCCTTTAGCTTACCCCCAAAAAAGAAGTCAAGGGGGCTAAGGTCTGTTAATATTCCAATTAAATAAAATAATTGTTGAAAATTTCATTTATTTCATTTGTTGAAAATATGCATTTTTGCCTATGTGTCCAGACTTTAGGGACACCCTGTATTTCTTCCATTTGACCTCACGTATTCTCTTTCCTCACCATTTTCCCAACTTCTCTGGTCTTTTTCAAACCTTCGCCACCCCAGACCATTCAACTTAGTTTTAAAGGTCTGTTTAGCCCTAGACATAAATACCATCCTCCAAGGAGATGTACTCCAAACTCTGTGATCATTGTTCTCTACCTCTCCTGAGATGGTCACACAATAGGGAGGGCTGTTTTATGAATGGGAGAGGAGGGAGAAGGAGGGAAAGGAACTGTGCCAGTTTCTATTTAATGACCTGCAACTTGGGCTGCCTTTTCTTATCTATGTCAAGAAAAGGGCAGACAATTCATTTACCAAGAGAAGATATTTGCAGAGTTCCAAAGGTTTTGCCAGATGGGAAGGGGATACAAGAATAGGATCCCCCGTTGAGGTTTCTAAAAAGAGAAAATGGATGAATATGGCATGTGAATACATATGGATAGAGTGTGGATATGGATGCTGAAAGAAAGCCTGGAAATGTAGGTCAATGTGGCTGTAGTATTAATAGAAATTTGGATCACATAAGCATAAAAATAGGTCTATCCATGAAATATTCCAGGAGGATAGATACACACACACACACACACACACACACACACACACACTCACATAGTCACATAGTCACACTCCCTTCATATAAATGCACATTAGTAGTATGTGGAGATTCTAAATACAAGAATTTTATTTCTGAATGAAATGGCTTCCCTTCCCATCTCCCAACCTCCATCCAAGTTTCTTTTTCTACATTTTAATTATCAAATGCTTTGTCTCTGAATTGGAACTACGACAACAGCCTGATAGATCATTATTCTTAGGCAGGACTGCCTTGCCTTAAAAAAAAATAAGTCTTTATTGATGTATTTTGTATTTTCTTTATATCACCATGATATTCCTAAGCACGCCTTCTCCTCCTCCTTCCAGAGAGTCATTCTAGATAACAAATGTCTAAAGACAGAAAAGAGGAAAAAAAGCAGCATAATTGATTAATATATTGAAGAAGTCTGAAAATATGTGCAACTTACAACACTTATAAATCTGCCAACTCTGCAAAGGTGTGGGATGGAGATGTCTTTTAATATCTCTTCATTCAAGTCATGCTTGATCTTTCTGATTTTGATATATGTATTTCTGAATTTTTTGGTTTGTGGTTATTCATTCCATTTACATTGCTCTTGTCACTGTGTATATTGTTTTCTTGGCTCTGCTTCTTCCACTCTCCATCATTTCTTATAGATCTCACCATACTTATATTAATCATTTCTTATAGCATAGTAGTACTCCACCACAGTCATATATCACAGTTTGTTTAGCTGGTCCTCAATTGATGAATACCTACTGTTTCTAATTCTTACAACCACAAAAATTGTTGTAACAAAGATTTTTGTGTATAGAGAAGCTTTCTTCTTATTAATGGACTCTTTGAGGTATAAGCCTCATAATGGAATCTCTGGGTCAAGGAGTATGGACATTTTAGTCAGTTTATTTGCACAACTTCAAATTGCTTCCTAAAATGGTTGTGCTGATTCACAGATCCACCAACTGTGCTTTGCTGTGTCTGTCTTTCCACATCTTTTCCATAATTGAGTATTTCCACTTTTTGTCACATTTGACAGTTTGCAGGGCATTAGGTGAAACCTCTGGGTTGTTTTGATTTGCATTTCTCTTATTATTAGTAATTTAGAGTGTTCTTTCATATGATTGTTAATACTTTCAAATTCTTTTGAAAACTGTTCATATTCCTTGACTACTTATCTATTGTGGGATGGATTTTGCTCACATGTGTGTAATATAGATATTTATACACATATGTATGTATACACACATATATGTCTATATATATATGCATATAGACATATATGTTTATATTTGCATCTCTCTCTCTCTCTCTCTCTTTCATTCTCTCTCCCTTTCATTCTCTCTCTCTCTTTCATTCTCTCTCTAAATTCTTTCTATATCTTGGATAACAAACCTTTATTAGAGAAATTTGATACAGGCTTTGTTTTCTATTCAACCACTTCCTTTCTCATCCTAGATGCATTAATTTCGTCTGTGCCAAAGCTTTTCAGTTTCATGTAATCAAAATTATCAATTTTATTTTTTTATAATTACCTTTTTTTCTCTTGTTGATTAAGAATTCATCTCCTACTCATAGCTGTGAGAGGTATATGATCTGTTTCTCTTCCAAGTTTTTTTTAGTCTAAGTCTAATTTGATCTAAGGTTAATCAAAGCCTAATTTCCACTAGACTGTTTTCCAGTTTTCCTAGTGGTTTAAAAAAAATCAAATAAGGAGTTTTGTCTTGGATTATTATGCTTTCCTTTTTATCAAACATGGGGTTACTAAATTCCATTGTTTTTGGTTTCCCCATCTAGTCTCTATTTTTTAACTCTCTATTGTTTGAAGCTCTCTAATTTTTTTTTTCCAAAGAAGCCAGTTTCTGGGCTAATAATTCACTATTTCACAAAAACTGTTGGGAAAATTGGAAAATGGTAGGGCAAAAACTGGGCATAGACCAATATCTTACACCATATACCAAAATAAAGTCAAAATGGGTTCATGATTTAGGAGTAAAAGCTGATACTATAAGTAATTTGGGAAAGCAAGGAATAGTTTACTTATCAGATTTGTGGAAAAGTAAAGAATTCATGACCCAACAAGAGATAGAGAGCATTACAAAATGCAAAATGGATAATTTTGATTATGTCAAATTGAAATGTTTTTGTACAAAAAAAGCCAATGCAACAAGAATTAGGAGGGAAGCAGAAAATTGGGAGAAAATCTTTGCAACTAGTATCTCTGATAAAGGCCTCATCTCTAAAATATACAGGGAGCTAAGCCAAATATATAGGAATACAAGCCATTCCCCAATTGAGAAATGGTCAAAGGATATGAACAGGCAGTTTTCAGAGGAAGAAATTAAAGCTATCTACAGGCATATGGAAAAATGCTCTGGATCGCTGCTGATTAGAGAAATGCAAATCAAAACAACTCTTAGATACCACATCTCTCCTGTCAGATTGGCTAAAATAACAAATCAGGAGAATGATAAATGCTGGAAAGGATGTGGGGAAATTGGAACATTGTTGCATTGCTGGTGGAGTTGCGAGCTGATCCAGCCATTTTGGAGGGTGGTGTGGAACTATGCCCAAAGGGCTATAGAAATGTTCATACCCTTTGACCCAGCAATTCCACTTCTAGGGTTGTATCCCAAAGAAATCACGCAAGCGGGAAAAGGACCCATATGTACAAGAATATTTATAGCTGGCTCTCTTTGTGGTAGCCAAGAATTGGAAATCAAAGGGATGCCCATCAATTGGGGAATGGCTGAACAAACTGTGGTACATGAAGGTAATGGAATACGTATTGTGCCATAAGAAATGGGGATGATGCAGACTTCATAACAACCTGGAAAAAACCTACACGACATAATGCTGAGTGAGCGGAGCAGAGCCAGGAGAACGTTGTGCACAGCCACAGATATATGGATTCCGTGAGGACCAACCCTGACAAACTGTGCTTTTCTCAGCAACCTAAGGGGCAAGGACAACTCCAGGGGACTCACGATGGAGAATGCTATCTTCATCGAGACAAAGAACTGCGAAGTTTGAATACAGACTGAGGCACACTACATGCTCACCTTTTCTGCTTCTCTTTTGTTTTTGTTTTTGGGGTTTTTTTTTGGTTTTTTTTTTTTTTTGGTTCTGTTTCTTCTTTCTCATGATTCATTCCATTGGTCAAAATTCTTCTCCATGACTTGACTGGTGCATAAATTAACTCAATGTGAAGTTATACATGACAGTTATATGAGACTTCATGCCGTCTTGGGGAGGGAGGGGGGAGGGAGGGGAGAAAAACTGGAACTCAAAACTATGTAGAACCGTGCGTGGTAAACTAAAAATAAATAAAGAAATTTATTTTAAAAAAGCTCTCTAATTTTTAACTTTTACTGCTGCTTTATAATATCAGTCATTGTCTAGAAGTGCTATCTCTCCATTCCTACCTTTCATCATTTCCATTGCTATTCTAGATAATTTCTTTTTCAAAATGAATTTTGTTATTATTTTTAGTTCTGTAAATTATGCCTTTGATGATTTTATTGCTATCACACTAAAACTATACTTGAACATTGGTAGCATTGACATTTTTATTATATTTGCATAGTCCAGCCATGGGCACTGAACTCCACCAATTTAAGTTTTTCTTTATTTCTTTAAGAAGCACTTTGTAAATATTTTTGTGCTTTGGTAAATTGATCCCCAAATATTTTATTCATCTTATGGTTACTTGGAAAGGGATTTCCCTTTCTATTATTTTCTCTTGGATTTTTTTATTGCTATATAGAAATGCTGTTGATTTATGAGAGTTTATTTTATGAACTACAACTTTGCTGAAATTATCTCAATTAGTATCTTTGCTGATTCCTTAGGATTTTCTAAGTAAAACATCATATCTTAGACAATAGGTATAGTTTTATTACTGCTCTACCTCTCTTTAATTTTTTTCTTTTGTCTTGCTATTGCTAACATTTATAGACCCATACAGTAATGGGGAGACTGGACACCTTTTCTTTACACTTGTATTTATTGGGAAAAAGTTTTACTGTATTCCTTTTGCATATTATGTTTTTTGGTTGTAAGATACTTTTTATGATCTTAAAAAATGGTCTCACTGTGTGTGTATGACACACACACATAATATGTATAAATAAGAGTCATACTTTGTCAATTTTTTCTACATATATCTATTGAGACAATCATGTGGTTTTGGATGTTTTTGTTTCTAATATGATTATTTATGCTGATTGCTTTCCTAACAATAAACCATTTTTTTTATCCCTGGTATATCTTTAACCTGGCCAAATTGAATGATTTTTTGAATGAATTACTGTAGTCTGACAGAATTTTATTTTAAAATTTTTGAATTGGAAGATGGCAGCTGGAAAGCAGGGACTTGTCTAAAGCTCTCCTCCAGGACCATCCAAACACCTATAAAAATGGCTCTGAACAAATTCTAGAACTGCAGAACCCATGAAAGAGCAGAGGGAAGCAGGGCTCCAGCCCAGGACAGCCTGGATGGTCGCTGGGTAAGGTCTATTGCACACAGCTGGGAGAGGAGCAGAGCAGAGCCCAGTGAGAACTGTGCCCGGACCAACCAGACTGGGAGCCAGGTGGAACAGGCCATAGCACCCTGAATCAGTGAGCTGTGGTAGTTACCAGACTTCTCAACCCACAAACACCAAAAGCAACAGAGAAGGTTAGTGGGGAAAAAAAAAACTTCTGGGACAGAGTGAAAGGAGTTCATGGTTCAGCCACCACCCCAGGGGCAGCGGAGGTGGTGCAGCTACAGAACTGCAGTTTCAGTTGCTTCTGGCCCCAGGCCCACCTGGTGGGAGGAATTAAGTGGTGGATCCCAGAGGGAGTGCAGAGCCTGCTCAGATCTGAGTCCGGTCCGTGTTGGTGGTTCTTGGGGGAGGAGGAGCCCTGGTGTGGTAGAACTTGCTGTGTAGAAATACCTCTGAAAACAATGGTGCAGCCCCTCAAGCTGGGGACAAAGTACTCTATACTCTACAAGCAGTCATATCCCGATGAAAAATTCAAGGGTCAAGTAGTTGGCTGGGAACATGGCCAGGCAGTGAAAATGGACTCAGATTCAGACTCAGACTTTGGAATCTTTTTCTGGTGACAAAGAAGACCAAGACATACAGCCAGAAGAAGTCAATAGAGTCAAAGAGCCTATATCAAAAACCTCCAAGAAAAACATGAACTGGTCTCAGGCCATGGAAGAGCTCAAAAAGGATTTGGAAAAGCAAGTAAGAGAAGTAGAGGAAAAATTGGGAAGAGGAATGAGAGTGATGTGAGAAAACCATGAAAAACAAGTCAATGATTTACTAAAGGAGACCCAAAAAAACACTGAAGAAAATAACACCTTAAAAAATAGACTAACTCAAATGGCAAAAGAGCTCCAAAAAGCCAATGAGGAGAAGAATGCCTTGAAAGGCAGAACTAGTCAAATGGAAAAGGAGGTCCAAAAGGCCACTGAAGAAAATATTACCTTAAAAATTAGATTGGAGCAAATGGAAGTTAGTGACTTTATGAGAAACTAAGATATTATAAAACAGAACCAAAGGAGTGAAAAAGTAGAAGACAATGGGACCTATCTCATTGGAAAAACCACTGACCTGGAAGATAGATCCAGGAGAGATAACTTAAAAATTATTGAACTACCTGAAAGCCATGATCAAAAAAAGAACCTAGATATCATCTTTCAAGAAATTATCAAGGAGAACTGCCCTGACATTCTAGAGCCAGAGGATAAAGTAGAAATTGAAAGAATCCACCAATTGCCCTCCTGAAAAAGATCCCCAAAAGAAAACTCCTAGGAATATTGTTGCCAAGTTCCAGAGCTCCCAGATCAAGGAAAAAATGCTGCAAGCAGCCAGAAAGAAACAATTTGAGTATTGTGGAAACATAATCAAGATAACACAAGATCTAGCAGCTTCTACATTAAGGGATCGAAGGGCTTGGAATATGATATTCCAGAGGTCAATGGAGCTAGGATTAAAACCAAGAATCGCCTACCCAGGAAAACTGAGTATCATGCTCCAAGGCAAAATATGG
This sequence comes from Trichosurus vulpecula, assembly GCF_011100635.1. Classification (NCBI taxonomy): domain Eukaryota; kingdom Metazoa; phylum Chordata; class Mammalia; order Diprotodontia; family Phalangeridae; genus Trichosurus; species Trichosurus vulpecula. The sequence goes on along the minus strand of NC_050577.1, from coordinate 225,013,951 downwards.
ATTTTCAATAAAATAGAGGACTTTCAAGCTTTCTCAGCGAAAAGACCAGAGCTGAATAGAAAATTTGACTTTCAAACACAAGAATCAAGAGAAGCATGAAAAGGTAAACAAGAAAGAGAAACATAAGGGATTTACAAAAGCTAAACTGTTTTGTTAACATTCCTACATGGAAAAATGATGTGTGTAATTCATGAGACCTCAGTATTAGGGTAGCTGAAGGGAATATACATAAATACATACATATACATATACACATATACATGTACATATATATATATATATATATATATATATATATATATATATATATATATATATAGAGAGAGAGAGAGAGAGAGAGAGAGAGAGAGAGACAGACAGAGGCACAGGGTGAGTTGAATATGAAGGGATGATTTCTAAAAAAAAAATAAAATCAAATTAAAGGATGAGAGAGGAATATATTGAGAGAGGGAGAAAGGGAGAGAGAGAATGGGGTAAATTATCTCTCATAAAAGTGGCAAGAAAATGCAGTTCAGTAGGAAGGGAAGAGGGGGCAGGTGAGGGGGAATGAGGGAATCTTGCTCTCATCGGATTTGACCTGAGGAGGGAATAACTTGCACGCTCACTTGGGTATCTTACGCCACAGGAAAGAAGGAGGAAGGAGATAAAAGAGGGGAGATGATAGAAGGGAGGGCAGATAGGGGGAGGAGTCAATCAAAAGCAAACACTTTCGAAAACGGACAGGGTCAAGGGAGAAAAATGAAGAAAGGGGGATAGGATAGGAAGGAGCAAAACATAGTTAGTCTTTTACAACATGAGTATTGTCGAAGGGTTTTACATAATGATACACATTTGCCTACGTTGAATTGCTTGCCTTCTTAGGGAGGGTGGATGGGGAGGGAAGAGGGAATTTGGAACTCAAAGTTTTAAAAGCAGATGTTCAAAAAAAAAGTTTTTGCATGCAACTAGGAAATAAGATATGCAGGCAATGGGGCATAGAAATCTATCTTACCCTACAAGAAAGTAACAGTAAAGGGGATGGGGGGAGTGGGGTGGCAGAAGGGAGGGCTGACTGGGGAATGGGGCAATCAGAATATATGCCATCTTGGAGTGGGGGGAGGGTAGAAATGGGGAGAAAATTTGTAATTCCAACTCTTGTGAAAATCAATGCTGAAAACTAAAAATATTAAATAAATACATTTTTTTAAAAAAGAGAGCACCATTCTCTTCACAATTAAAACATTATAAAGCTTAGGGGTTGAGAGAAAGAAAACTAGAGGCTTTCACCCCCAAAATGAGACCATTAAAGTATAGGCTGAGTCGTGAGAACAAGGTCTCAGTTTTGCCTTTATTCGCATCCAAATGCTCAACAAAGTCCTGGCACCATAGTAAGTGGTTAGGCAATGCTTGTTTACTGGCTGAATAAGGAAATTTCTGGGTCAAATGCTGCCTCAAATACTTACTTGCTGTAGGAGCTTGAACAATTTACTTAATATTTCAGATTTAGTTTCCTCACCTGTAAAGTATGCATAATAATAACTGCATTATGTACCTTTCATGCTTGCTATAATAAATGCTCTCTTAAAATCTTAACAAAAAATTTTTGTTTTGAATTGGCATTCATCAATGATGGTCTGCATTCTTCATGGACTTAAAGTAAAGCTACCTACCTACTTGGTATTTTCTCTTCTAAATAGTTTCTAAGCTATTGCCTTCTATATTTTGCTTATTGGTCCACTCCCTCCTTCCCTACCCCCTCCTTTTGTTGTTGTTGTGTTTCACTCTCTGAAAACCACTCTCTGCAGGTGGTAGAGAGCTTATTGCCCTATTATATGGATTTTCCTACATCCCTGATCATGCAATTCATTATTAACCTTTACCTTCCCATGATCGTTTTTCCCCTCTTCTGCCATTAAATCTGTTCCCTAGGGCAGAAAATCAAATCAAGAAACACTCTTCTGAGTGTTAGTTGTCTCTAGGAGCTCTCACTCACCTTCTATTGAGGAAGGAGAAGTAGTTTCTCTAAGCACCAAATCCTTGCAGGTTATAGCCAATGTAAAGTCTACACCTCCTTTTATAGAATATCTCACTTCACTTCCCCCCCAAAACATTCATCAGTTGTACCCCTCATCTCCAAAAGAAGATTTCACTCTTTCCTATCTCTGTTTCAATCTTTACCTTTGTCTCTTCACCCATTCTCTTGGAGGTTCTCTTCTTCCTGAAACACTACAGGAGTTATTTCTCTTTCATTATTGAACTTTAACTTGATTTGGCTTGATTCCATACTCCCTTCTAGCTTCTTTCTCTCTTTTTATGTGCCCTCCCAATATGTAATTTAGTCCCACCAAAAAAAAAAAAAAAGATTCTCCTGTAGGTGGGTCTCCCCCATCACTTCTATTGGATGTCTACTTTCACCCTTGTCTTGTGTATATTTTGGTTTCTCTTTGGTTATTTTATTATTGTCTTTAGTTGTTATGTTTATTTGTGTACCTTTCTTATATTTATGTTGTTTAGAATACTTGAAGTTTTGTATCTGGTTTTCTTTCTAGGAATGCCTTGAAAACTGTTTTTTAAATATTAAACTTCCATCTTTTTTTTAACCTAATTTTACCTAGGCTAAGGTTTGCAATGTATGCCACCTTGCATTGAATTTTGAGCTTTTTTGCTCTTTGGTACACATTATTCCATTATCTCCAGTGGTTTCTGATAGGGGCATGATAGTTTTGTGGTATTCAAATTTCATTTCCTTTATATTTGAAGATCTCCTGGTCACTTGTAGAATTTGTTGTTTTTCACTAGAAATGTTAAATTTAAACACTGTATGTCTTGGAGTGTTAGCATGGGTCTTTTTCAGAGATATTCCGTGGACCCTTTGGATTAGTATTTTTCTCCTGTGTTCAGAAGTTTTGGGCTAATTTTTTTTTTTTGCATTATGATATTCAAGTTTTTTGAATGGTTGTGTTCTACTGAGGGGCTTAAAATTCTTAAGTTGTCTCCATACAGACTGTCTTCAAGATCAGTATGTTTTGTTTATATGAAGATCACGTTTCTTTTAACGTTATTGCTTTCCCCCGCTTCTCTTCCAGATCTGCATTTACATTCTCAATCAGTCTTTCTCTATTTTTTTATTTTAGTGAGACTTGCTTCTGTGGGTTAATGTTTTCTATCCTTCCAATCATTTCTGCTTTACAATCTATAAAATCAGGTTTCACAATTCTTATTTCTCTTTTAAACCATCCAGGAACATTCTGCTGTTGTTCCATGTTCTCTTAGGGATATCCAGGGTCCTCTGTCTTTTCAGGTGTTGGTCAATTTTCTTTTGTCTTGTAATATATATTTATAGATGCATAGACTTGTTTGGTGATCTGAAGGCCACCTCCCCTTTGCTGGTTTATCTGCTTATGTTCAAGTTCTTTAACTGAGTTTTCTTTCTCCTAAGATTTTTTTTTTGGTGATTTCAGTATTTTTCCCCCTTATATTCCCTTATTGTTTACTTTTTGACTTTTTCCCCTTTTATTGTGGTTTTCCTAGGGGATGACCCTCAAAACTTTCCCAGCCTCCTACCATGCTTAGAAACTCATATTTCTGACCTCAGGTGGAGGCTGGGCTCTTTACCTCAGGCTTAGTGGGGTACCACACAACCACACACATGGATTCTGCCCATACTGAGGTCTTAATCAGCACAAACTTATGTCTTTTAGTCATACATAGCAATGGGTTATAGAGAAAGGAGTGAATACTGTTATAAGCCTTGTGTTCAGGTTATGCAACCATGCTAGGGCATGGTGATTGCGGGGGAGAGGTTGCTGAGCGAGTACATTTGGGTTTAGGTATTGGGCTTCTCTCTTGTTCCTTCATTGGACTGTTACCTCATTAAGGTTCTTGATGTGCTAGATTGTAGAGGCAGCTGAAATTGCTTTATTTCTTGTTTATTTGGAGACGTTTGAGAGGTTATGAGGATCAGAGAAATATCTAGTCCAGGGCTGGGGAACATGTAGCCTCAAGGCCACAAGTAACCCTCTATGTCTTTGAGTGTGGCCCTTGGACTGAATCCAAACTTCACAGAACAAATCCCCTTAATAAAAAAAAACAACTTGTTTTGTACTCAGTCAAAAGGCCATACCCAAGGACCTAGAAGGCCACATGTGACCTCAACGCCTCAGATTCCCCACCCCTGAAGTCCTTTGTATTATTGATCATATGATCTGGAAGTCTCTGCAACCCAGAAGTTTCACTTTCCATAATCTACTGTGGACAGCTATTGAAAGAATGAATTTCTTTTTCAGACAGTCTGTTTTGTTGGTTTTTAACATGTTGGGAACAATATCCTAAAGCACTGATCCATGTAGGGTAGGCCAGGTTTTCTTACTGAAACCTTCCTTGAGATTTACTTTTTTTGGGGGGGGGGCAGGGCAATTGGGGTAAGTGACTTGCCCAAGATCATACAGCTAGTATATGTGTCAGGCGTCTGAGGCTGGATTGAACTCAGGTCCTCCTGACTTCAGGGCTGGTGCTCCACTCACCGCGCCACCTAGCTGCCCTTCCTTGATACTTATTGACCCGAGGAACTATAGGTCTGTATCATTGATAGAGCTTTCTGGTGACCTAAATATAAAAGCCAGCACATGAGGTATCAAATTCTCACCTCTCAGGCTTCTGACTTGCAGACCGTCTTAGCCAAGCTGCATCCAATGGAATCAATGCCGTATCCTTGCTAAAAATCCTTTCTCTGCATTGGCTATATAAACCTTTAAAAATCACTAGATGGTCTATGAGTATTTCTTTTCATTCCAATTCCAAACTTGAAATGCCAGACTAAAAGGAGTTAGGCCTGAGCTAGAACATACTAAAAGCCTCTTTTCCAGTTAAAAAGCTCATATTTTCAATATCCCTAGTCTCTCAGTTGCAAATCATATAGTAATACAATCTCGGACAAATTAAATTATAGGTGACCCATATAGCAATTAAAATACTCACAGTGGGTATAATTGAGTTATAGTATATTACCATTGGAGATTTGCAGGAGAGAATTGAGACAAAAAACATCATTAATGATATGTATAACTAGGTACGTAGGGAGAATGATATGTAGAGAAAGTGGGAGAAAAAGGATGGATAGTTTTAGTGGTGAAATGGTATCTAGAAAATGTTAAAATATACAATAGGAGGTAGCTAGGTTGCACCAGAATGTGCAGAGTTCTGGGCTTGCAGCCAAGAAGACTTGAATTCAAATTTGACCTCTAACACTTATTAACTACAGGACCTTGGGCAAGTCACTTAACCCCTGTTTTCCTCAGTTTCCTTGACTATAAAGAAGGGATAATAATAACACCGTATAGGGTTTTTGTGATGATCAAATGAGATAATATTTTTAAAGCACTTAGCACAGTGCCTGGCTCATAGTGGATGTTGAATAAATCCTTCCTTCACCCCCTCCTCTACTTACCTCTTACACACAAGGTTTCCTTAAAGCTATGCAAGGTTCCAGCTGTAAGCTGGGCTTATATTTAGTTTTCTTTAAGCTCATTACCCTTCCCCTCCAATGTATTTACTTCATTAGTCAACTGGAGGGTATAGTTAGTTCAAAAACAAGGAATCTGATGGAATATCATAGTAGTAAAATTAGTGATAGAATATTTCTCTATTGACCTAGGATTTGCTCTCCTACAAATATCATATCATTAGTGGTATGAGTGATCAAGCCAGTGGAACATATCTGGGCAGAGGACATTTCATGCAGGAGCAACTCATGCCTTCAATGCTGAAGGGTGGCTACTCCCTTCTAATGATGTCATTCAGTTGGGGCTGCTTTTCCTCTGCGTGACGCGTCTTTGTCTCTGTGCTGCTCTAACTTGTCTTATATCAGTTTACTAGATGTTGCTCCGTTGGTCTCATGGTCACTGCCAATATTGCCCCACTGAATATATTACAATGAATTCCAAAGGATGAAAGGAGAATGAGAGAACTTTCCTATTCTTTCATTTCCACACTTTAGTGGGGTCCCTTAGAAGAGATGTTCTCTCTTGCCTAAAAGGAGTGGAGTGGGCTGTGCCATTTCAGTTTCAGCTTTGAGATTAGAGGCTTAAACATCAACTCATTTAGGGATGTAAGGCCGTACATACTCATTCATCAGACTAGAGGAAAAAAAACCCTCAACTGAATTTTCTTCATGAGGAGGGGAATTTCTCAATTCCCAAAGTCTTAGTTGGCTATAGCTTTTATCTCCAGAAGAATAGTCTACAGCAGAAGGAAAGTGAAACCAGATAATTAGATCCCATGGGCATTTAATAAAACTCAAAGATATTTGAACCTATTCCCTCTTGCTAAGTAGGAATAATGTCTGTTTCCTGAGTCTGTGTGTGACTTAGGGTTACAAAAGCTTCATCAATTTCTACCAATTTCTGATTGTTCATTTGGACCCTTTCAAAATTAAGTTAGGGGGGCTGATTTTCAACCACTTTGTGGGTATGAAATCCACAGTTTTTGTCTATCCTCCAAGATCCTTTGGATCTTTGAGAGAGAGGCAAAAAATAAAAATCCCAGGTAGTGTGTATAAAAGTCTATCCTCTATCACAAACTTTTATGCCAGATTTTTCCTTTTTTTTTTTTTTAATGTATATGTGACACAAGCCTCCCAGGCTTTGAATTGTGTATCTTGGGCAAGCCACTTAAGTCACTTTTAAAAAAACCTGGAGTAATGCTGCTAACATATTCCATGGACCTTCTATGGTTATGGACATAGGCTAAAAGTTGTACAGGGTGGGATAGACTGGAAATCCTGTGGAAGGAATATGTACATTGATGAAATCACTGACCCTCTGAAATATTAAAGTCTTTTCCAGTGACATCTAGTGCCAGTGGAAAAGATGGGAAACTGACTAGACTTTAATTTCAATTTCAGTTAAGCGACTAACGAATGCTCTTGGTGGGGAATAAACTGTTTATGAAGAGAAAATAACACTTAGGGGAATTCTTTAAATCAACTACCAGTGAATACTTCAGTAATCATTTAATGACTACTGGCACCATTAAAATGAGGAGGATAAATTCGGAATAACTACTGCTAGAAGTCTACTGAATTCTGTAAAGTCATATTTTATTGAAGACAACTCCCTTTTCAATGCAGCGTGTCATAATGATGCTGTATTTCAATCAGAAAGGTTTAGTCCAAAGAAGTGAACAATACCAGAGCCAGAGAAAAGGGACAAAGACTTTTTGGCTATTATTTCTTGCATCAAAATCCAAATTTCAAGATTCAAAAATAAAAAAAAAATCAACATAAAATCAATTGAAAAAACCTATGATTTTGTCAATATGAGAAAGCTCCCATGGCACAAATCACAACACTGCTGATACTGAGAGTCTTGAAAAGTTGCTTAAGATGCAGAAAGGTTAAGTGATTTGCCCATGGAGAACAACTAGCGGGTGTGAGTCATGAGATTTGAACCCAGATCTTGTCTCCAAGTCTAGTGTACTACACACAGTGCCATATTGCCACTCAATTTTTTTTTAAGTATAAATAAGGACAAGATTGAAGGTTCATTCCTAGAATGAGCCAGAGCCTGGAGCTCAACTTCATAGCCATTGGCTGTGTCCCTAAACCCTGCCCAAACACTTCTGAAACATGAACATTAAACTGGATAAGGCAGTGTAGATGAATAAGGGTCATCTTAATAAGGATATTATAACCTTAATAAGGTTATTATATATATAATATATATATATATATATAAAATATAATAAGGTTATCTTTTTTATCAGATGGGTCAAAAAAGAATTTGAAGAGCACTTTTCAAGAGACTTACCATGAAGAACATTGATAAAAGGTTCTCTAAATATATAAAATGTAAGAGATCCCAGAGAATCATTGGAACCAGATGTTCATTACATTGCAAAAGATGTAGCCATGGAGAAATGGTAGCATAATCTGCTGTGTAAAGATTTAAGAAATTTTGCTACTGAGAAAGATGTTAAAGAGATTTGTTGTCTCAGACTGTCTTTTGAAGCCGACAGTTCAGAAGCATTACAACAAATAATGGCGGGCATATGGAATATGCCAGTTTCAAGTCAATTACATAATTATTTATTGAACAACAACAACAACTCTGAGAGCCTCTCTTTGGGGCCAGGCTTGCCCAGGATTGAACCAACAATACGAATTTGAGCCTAGAATTGGTGATGGTGGCGAGGTTATCTTTTGACGAAAGAGAGGTGCCCTGGGATTGTGTGACCTTTACATTTATTTACTATTTGTGTTTTATCTCTACATTAGAATGTAAGGTGCTTCTGACAAGAATTGTATTTGTATCCCCACATAATGCAATATCTTGCATATGGTTAGGGCTTGTGGACTTACTGAATTGAATCACTGATGGAAATCAAATGCCTTCGGAGCTCATGTCCTATTTTTGGTAGGTCAATAAGAATATTCTCCTATCTAGATTGTTGTTGTTTAGTCATTTCACTCATGTCTGACTCTCTATGACCCTATTTGGGTTTTTGTTGGGCAAAGATACTGGAGTGGTTTGCCATTTCCTTCTCCAGTTCATTTTCCAGATGAGAAAAGTGAAGCAAACCGAGTTAAGTGACTTGCCCGGGATGACACAGGTAGTAAGTGTCTGAGGCCAGATTTGAACTGAGAAAGATGAATCTTCCTGACTTCAGGCCTAGTATTCTCTCCACTGTACCACCTAGCTGCCCTTCATATCTATGTCTATGTCTATGTCTATGTCTATGTCTATGTCTATGTCTATGTCTATGTCTATGTCTATGTCTATGTCTGTCTATCTATCTATCTATTACATTTATTATTGTACCCATTGGATTTTAAGCTCCTCAAGGGCAAAGACTCTCTTTTGTGTTTCTTTGTACCTTCAGTTCTTAGTGCAATGAATACTCATTGTCTCACCGAATGTTCTTTAGTTCAAAGAGTCTTCTCAATGTTATAGAGTCTTAAAGTTGGAAAGGACCTTTGAAACCACCTAGTCTAACTTTCTCATATTTTTGAATGAGGAACTAAGGACCAGAGAGGATAAAAAAACTTACATAAGTTCACGATGCCTGGTAGCAAAAGAATTGGTTGCAGTGACTAGAGGGTCAGACCTAGAATTAGGAAAATCTGAGGTCAAATCTGGCCTCTAGTACTTGCTAGCTATATGACACTTAACCGCTGCCTGCCTCAGTCTCCTCATTTGTAAAATAGAGATGATAATAGCACCTACTTCCTTGTTATGAACATCAAAAGGGATAACATTATATGAGGCACCATGTAAACTTTAAAGTGCTATTTATGTAATTATTATCCTTATCATTATTATTATTGTAGGTTTCATGGGTTCTAGTCTGGAGATCTTTCTTTTCTACTATTTCCTTTCTTAGGCATCTCTACTCTAACTCCTTAGGCGTTTCTTAACTCTAGTTTTCTTTATGATGCCTACAATGTGCAAAAGGCAGAATTTCTTCTTTATTTAGAAGCAAAACTCTTTACATCTAGAAATCTAAAACAGAGCTACAGGCCTTTCATAATGTACCTGACACAGAACACTTTTTTTTTCTCCTTTCTTCTATTAATCTTAAATTCTGAAGGATTTACTAAGATCTCTTAACCCTTGATCTAAGACAGCAGAGTAGAGTCTGAAACAACCACAAAGATTACAGCTGAGGGATAAGCTGTAGATCTAAAGAGCCATATAAAGCCACAATAGCATTAAAAGCAAAGATTGAGAGTGTTAGATTCAGTTCAAGCCTTATACAATGCGCCAGGGTGGTGAGGGGGTGGTGTCAGCCTGTAAAGAGTCCCTTTTGTAATGGAACTTTAAAAACAATAAAAGATTAATTTCAGTAACTTCTGTTTTTGTATCATAGTCATTTCTGGCTTCCTGACTACCTGCCATTGAACCCTCTCATGTAACAAAGGAAAAAAAGTCGAAGAAAAATGATCAATAAAGTGACATTTCTGCGGATATATGCCATATTTTGTCCCTGTGGCCACTTACCTCTCTATCTGTAAAATGGAGATAATACTACCTACCTCCTATGGTTGTTGTGAAGATCAACTGGAATTATATTTGTTAAGTCCTTTGTAGACCTTAAAGTACTATCAAAATGCTAGCTATCATCATCATCATCATCATCATCGTCATCATCATCGTCATCATTGTCATCGTCATCATCACCACCACTACCACCACCATCATCATCACCATTGCCATCATCACCACTATTGAGGAGAAGGTATGTTTCATTCTTTGCTCCCTCAGATGAAGACTAGTTATTACAAGTACTCAGAGTTTGGATTCGTTTTCATTTTCATTTCTATATTTACTTGAAGCTGTATGAAAGTCTTTCAGAGTGAGAAAATCCCTCCTCCCATTTGTATATCTGTTCCTACTGGATAATTTTCAGTCAGTTACCTGTGGGCACTGAGGGGTTAAGTGAGTTGTCCAGGGTCACACAGATAACCCATGTCAAAGACAGAGCTTAATCTTAAGCCTGAGGCCAGCTCTCTATGCATTATGCCATGTTGTTTCTCATGCCTCTCAAGTTTTTCCACATTTCTCTGATTTCTTTTTAGTCATCATTTCTTGCTATCCAGTATTATTCTATTTGTAGATCTTTGCTTTATTCATTCTCTGACTGATGAGTATTGGCTTTGTTTCTACCTCTGCTACCATCAAATATGTAGCTATATATACTGGATCAGTGTTTATGTTTTGATCACAGAATTTCAGAATTTGAGAGCTGGAGGAGACTTCATAAGCTATAGATACCAACATACCAGAGGTTACCCAATCTTTGTTTGAAGGAAGACCTTCAAGGACAGGGAACCCACTACCTCTCAAAATAGTTTATTCCATTATGGATTGAACCTCACTCACTTTTCATCATGGCAGAAAGTTCACCAGGCTCATCAGGATCAAATTTAACCAATCCTGAGCCTTACAATAAAGCAGCTATAGTTGTCAGAAATCTTTTTGGGGTATGTGTCCAATAGTGGGAGTGCTGGGTCAAAGGATATAAACAACTTAGTGCTATTTTTTTGCATAATACTTGAGTGCTTTCAAAAACTCTTGGACTAATTCAAAGCTTTATAAATAATGTATTAATGTACCTATCATTTGGGGGTATGTTTTCCTCTTCAGATCATGAGCTTTAGGAAGAGGAGGACTCCATTCCTGAAAAAAATAATCGGTACTATTTTTCAAATATTGACATGCTATTCTATTAGGGCTTCTTGTTGAATATATTAACTTCTTCAAATTATTAGAATCAATGGCCTTATTAGCCAGAGTGGAAATGCTTTTTAAAATAAGAGTTATTAGAATTTACTCAATATATTGTCTGCATTCCAGGTTCCATGCCCAATGAGAAAGAGAGAGAGAGTAACCAAACTTTCTTGATAATTGAACTGAAAGATTAAACCCAAACTAGGAAAACAATTAGACTTCCCATGACAATAGCCAATTAAAATGTATGACATCATCCTGTTTTCAGATGATTCCTAATTGAACAATGAGATCAGATGATTGATGAAGATCAGGATTGGTCAAATTTGATCCTGATGAGTCTGGGGAATTTTCATGCTATAATGGAGTGGGTGAGGTCCAACTCACAAGTGTCTCTACTGGGTTTGTAGGAATGGGGTAGGAGGATTGGAGCCAGTGTACGTGTTTTGTGGTTGGTTCCTTAAAGCAGGATTGATGAGTAGTGTAGGTGATTCTGGAGATCTGAGTTAAGGTCCAGGATAAGGTCAGGGTAAGACTGGCCACAACTAGGTTTTTAGCTTCTCACTAGAGTGGGTAAATGAGATGGGTGGTGGGAAGGTGGCAGGGAAGAAGCAATACTGGGCATTGGGTGCACAGACATCTATAGATATATGGTTAACAAGTCAGGCCATGAGAAGAGAAGCAAAAGAGAGTGTCCAGACAGGGAAACCTTGGGTTGAAGCTAAAGTCAGTCTCTCTTTTAGGAGGGCAAATTGTGACTAGAGAGATTTCTACTATGTTCTTTCTTTTAATAGACTGGACTTCTCTGAGTGGGGTACTCAGTTTATCCTGAACTTAAATATCTCCCAAGTAGCCTCCATTAAAACCATAATCTCATCTTCCTTAGTCCAGGAATCCCTTGAGTCAGAAGTTGGAGATAATGTTCTATCTTCTGGGTGGTCTGAAGGATTTCATTGTAGCCAGCAAGAGTATGCCTTCCTATCAAATTCCTCATGGCTGTTTGGGGCTGTTTAGAAGTCTTTAGAGTAAGGATGCCCAAGAGAGGAGACCTATTGGTTTTTTCCAGGATGCATGTCATCAGAGCCATAATTAGTAATTTTTATAATTAATAGAAATAATATTTAATATAAAGTATTAGATATAACAATATCTTATGACATAAGATATATCATGATAATATTATATAATATAAAATTAACAATAACACTAAATAATTAATGACTAGTACAAATGTCACAAATTTTTCTTAGGACAAGTGGCACAAAGGATAACTTAAATTGTTGTGGGGAGGGAAGGGGAGTGATGGGAGGGGTTGATCCATTTTGCATTTCGTAACTTTTTATTTTAAACAATTTATGCTTACTAATAAGGTCCTAAACTCTGTCATTTTTACGCAGCTAAAAGACTGCAAATAACACCACTCTCTAAATTTGGCACCCTGGGACAAAGTCATCCCACTTTAGCCAAAACTATGCTTTTCAATACAACAGTTTAGAGATAATAAATAAAATTACCTATGCATTAGAGATTTAACCACTCTCAAACCATTCCCTCAAAAGTCCAAATCAATGGTTCCAAATAGAATGTAAACTCGGTGAGGACAGAGCTGTTTTTCATTTTTGTTTCATTTTGTAATGTCTTTGTATTCCCAGGATCTACAATGATGCCTTTCATACAGTAGGCTTTTCTTTTTTGAGGAGGAGAGCCTGGAGCTATGTTTTCTTTGGTATAGGAAAGCAGATTTGCAACTGTTCTGCCACTTCTAATTTTGGGACTGCCTGGACCACTGAAAGGTTAAATGACATATTCAAAGTCACACAACCAGTATGGGTTAGGAGTGAAACTTGAACACAGATCTTCCTGATTCTGAATCTGGTGCTCAGTCTACTATCCTTGCTTAAACAGGAGCTTAATGAATGCTTGAGGAGCTGTGGATTTATTTCTATTTGTGGCCTGGGAGCTGCTGGTTTTCTATGTGTTTTTTTCATATGAAGACTGGTCCAAAATGCAGGGATGGGATGTGCTAACATTGAGGTGAATTTGTCAACCTACACTGGAAGAATAGATGAGTTACTCCTTGTTCTGGGTCATTTTACAACTGGAAACCCATCAAATATAGCGTGAGCATACTGGGCAAACACTGGTATTACTTTTTCTCTCCTCTATTTCTTACCTCCTTACCCATTGCCCCATGGTCACCTGATAAGATGAGGTCCATGCAGATCAATTATCGGGATGGTTCAAGGACAACTGAGTTATACTGATAATCACAAACAAGCAGGATTTATTTTCCTAGGGTAAATGGTGTAGACCCACAAATGATTCTCTGGAATTTTGAATGTCAAGGAGAAAGAGGAGCTGGCACTGCCATTCCTAACTGATCAGATTGTGTGTAGGAAAACACTGACGGACTTTATAATACACTGCTGCCAAATTGGTAGCATGACTCAACCCTCCATTGTAGCAGGGCACACTTCATATGGAGCAAATGGGAAGACTAGGACTGTGGCAGATGTCTTAAGAACAATGTTATTAAGTTCCTCCAAACATTCAAGAAGTCTGTTTATTTTAATCATTGTAATAGTTCCTACTAGAGAAGAGGGTAGGTGCTTAAAATAATAAAAAATGCCACCTCTAGGACACAAGTCGCTGAACAGTGACAATAGCTTCCCAAGCCACAAATAACTGGGATAACAAATACATTTCAAGATGGTAACGCAGGCTACATTTATATCAAAGTGCCATTCAGTGGTGGTGGTAGAGAAAATGACTTCTAATTTGGGCTGTAGGATGTAACCAACTGCTGTTAAATACCTTTAAATAGATAATACAACTAACTACCTTATAGCCTATTAAGGGTGAAGAAAACCAAAGAAGTCATTGAATATACACATTGATTTATATCCAAAATATACCTATGCTATCTTGATGAAGCAGTATGATGACTGGTAACTTGTTTCTATTTCTAACAGATGTCAGCTGGGTTTTTCCCTTTCCCTTTAGATATGAACATTCAAAATACAACAATCATGGAAGGATTGTATACTCAAGTCATGAGATAGGACTGTAGGACTTTTTGTGTCAGTAGGCAAGCTGGGTTTCTAGGGATTATCTTGTGAGCCAAAATCGAATAGAGAGGCAGATATTACTAGGTGCAGAGAGATATTTAAGGCTCTTAGGCAATACTGGTGGTCTGCCGAGCTTGAAAACTGCACTTACCCTATTAATTCTGATTGTTCTCTTATATTGTAGCCCCTGGTTTCTCAGTTTGACACCCCTCTGTTTTTGATAAGAATCTCTATTTGTTGTATGTCACAGATTCATAGTAGAGCTTTTAGAGGCCAGCTAGTGAGAGTCAGGACTATTCTACTTTATGAGTTCAAATCCCGCCTCAGATACTTACTGGCTATGTGACCCTGGGCAAGTCATTTCATCCTGTTTGCCTCAGTTTCCTCATCTGTAAAATGAGCTGGAGAAGGAAATGGCAAACTACTCCAGTATCATTGCCAAGAATACCCCAAATAGGGTCATGGAGAGTTGGACATGACTGAAAGCAACAACTGAGTCCAATTCCATGATTTTATAGATGAAATTATGTGTCTTATTCAGGGTGACTTGACATAGGTACTAAGTAACAGGGCAAGGATTCAAACTCACGTGATCTGACTCCAAATCCAGGTCTTTCTACTTTCCCGCACTCCCTCTTCTAAACATCTTACACACCTTAGTGTTATATCTCTGCATTTGTAACTTGGATCCAGTAAATTGCCTCTTATTTCTGATTGTTCCCTTAGTTTGATGGCATATTTTGGGGACTCTTGACTCTTGGTCCTGTGTCCAGCTAATTTCTATCACTCAATTTCTGCCTAATTTCTGTGATTCCAAGTTGTCCTTTGCCAAGAGAGAATGGATCTTAATCTCTATCCCTGTGATTTCCTGTCTGTAGAACAAAGACAGGTTCTCTGTCTTACTGAAACATATTGAAGACCAATATAATAACCCAGGGAGTGCCCAAAGGGGTATATAACTATGTATCTGAGATAGGTTCAGACTGATCATGTTTATGAGTATAGGTAAAGGCCCATTTGGGGATGGAATGAAAGCCTTTGGATTCCAGAGCGAGATAATCCATATTAAGACAAATGTACGTATATGTGCTAATCTTGTAGAATGATTTCTTTAGGAGTGATATGCAATATAAATATGGTGTAATGAAGATGATAATGAATTGGACAATGATGATGATGATGATGATAATAATGATGATGTGTTATGAAATCAGTTCTCTGATGATGCAGCTACCTCCAGGTCTTTTTCCTACCTTCTAATGAGAACACTCAGCTCCTATAAATTGAAATTGAGGTAATTGTCTGATAAGGCAACTTTCTTGATTGAGGCTGTCTTCATTTCATGCCCCATTGGTTGCAACCACTATGCCTTGGTTTTACTCTCCTTTGTACCAAAAGTCTATTGGTTTTCCAGAAGCAACTTTTCTCAGATAGTTCTGGGGCTTAGTGGAAAAAAAAAAAAGGAAGAGAATGACAGGTCTGCCATTACAGGTAACTAATTTCCATTAGTAACAGAGCTAATAATCTGAGAAGGGTGGGAGTACACAATGACACAGAGGGGGATCTTAAAATTAAAGCAGTCCACTCAAAGACCCCAGCTTCTGGGATGAGACTCACTATTTGACAAAAATGTCTGGGAAAACTGAAAATAGTACGGCAGAAATTGGGCATAGACCAACATCTTACACTGTATACCAAAATAAAGTCCAAATGGGTATGTGATTTAGATATAAAGGCTGATACTATAAGCAAATTAGGAGGGTAAGGAATAGTTTACCTGTCAGATTTATGGAGAATGGAAGAATTTATGACCAAACGAGTTAGAGAACATTATGAAATGCAAAATGGATGATTTTGATTACATTAAATTGAAAAGTTTTTGCACAAACAAAGCCAATGCAACCAAAATCAGGAAGGAAGCAGAAAATTGGGAAAGAATTTTTACGACCAGTGTCTCTGATAAATATATAGAGAATTGAGTCAAATTTATAAGAATAGAAGTCATTCCCCAATTGAGAAATGGTCAAAGGATACAAACAGGCAGTTTTCAGAGGAAGAAATTGAAACTATTTATAGTCATATGAAAAAATGTTCTAATTCACTATTGATTGGAGAAATCCAAATCAAAACAACTCTTAGGTACCACATCACACCTATCAGATTGGCTAACATGACAGGACAGGAAAATTATAAATGCTGGAGAAGATGTGGGAAAATTGGAACACTAATACATTATTGGTGGAGTTGTGAACTGATTTCACCATTCTGGAGAGCAATTTGGAACTATGCCCAAAGGGCTTTCAAACTTTGCATACCCTTTGACCCAGCAATACCACTTCTAGGGCTGTATCCCAAAGAGATCATAAAAATGGGGAAAGGACCCACATTTACAAAAATATTTATAGCAGCTCTTTTTGTGGTGTTCAAGAACTAGAAATTGAGGGGATATCCATCAACTGGGGAATGGCTCAACAGGTTGTGGCATATGAATGTAATGAAATACTATGGTGCTATAAGAAATGATGAGCAGGAGGACTTCAGGAAAACCTGGAAGGACATTAATTGATGCTGAGTGAAGTGAGCAGAATCAGGAGAACTTTGTACACAGTAACAACCATATTGTGCAATGACTGACTTTGATAGAATCAACTCTTCTCAGCAATGCAAGGACCTAAAACAATTCCAAAAGACTCATGATAGAAAATGCTATCCATATCCAGAAAAAAGAAATCTGGAGTCTGAATGCAGATCAAAGCAGACTATTTGCTCTCTTTTTTTTTTTCTTTCTTTCTCACGGTTCCTTCCATTCATTCTAATTCTTCTATACAACATGACTAATGTGAAAATATGTTTAATAAGAATGTATATAGAGAGCCTATATCAGATTGCATGCTGTCTTGGGAGGAGGAAGAGGAGGGAGGTGGAGAAAACTTGAAACTTATGGAAGTGAATGTCAAAAACTAAAAATAAGTAAATTAATTTGTAAAAAAAAAAATTAAAGCAGTCCTTCACCTCTACTCTCCCCTAGATTTCATAGGTAAAGGAAACTTCCCCTAATACTGTAGATTAACAACCTTGGAGAGTAGTCTGAGGCTCTGAGAGTTTGTGGCTTTGACCAACTGTCTAGGCCTACAAGTGACAGAATATTGCATCCCATGCACACATTCTTGACCCTTACACTGGTGTGCATCCCACCCTCTTCTTGGAATGCTCTCTCTCTTCACTTCTTCCTTCCACCCTCCTTGGTTTCTTTCAAGACTCAATCTAAACCTGACTTTCTTCAGGAGGCCTTTTTTTTTGGTCTCTCCTTTCCTCTCCATAACCTGTATACATGGAGGGCAGCTGGGTAGAGCAATGGATAGAGCCCTGGCCTGGAGCCTGGAAGACCTGAGTTCAAATCCAGCCTCAAACACCACCTAGCTGTATGACCCTGGATAAATTGTTTAACCTCTGCTTGCCTCAGTTTCTTCATCTCTAAAATGAGGATAATGGTAGTATCTATCTTGCAAAGCTACAGTGGGGATCAAATAAGATAATAATTATCAAGCACTTAGCACAGTGCCTGGCAGTGATAGATAGTGATGGATGCATATTGACTAAGTTTCCTCACTGCATTCCATACAAAAAATCCTCCCCCTCCCCCCAATTTTTATATTATTAGAATATTTTCTAGTGCAAGGAACTGACTTACTCATAGTATTGACTTAGGTGGGATCCTAGTAGTGATCTATGTTTCTTGGGAGTAGGGATTGTTTCATTATGTGTACCTCGTACATGACTAGGGAAGGCACTTGAGTTTTGCGGGGAGGGCTCAGTTTCTCCATCTATAAAATGCAGATAATACATATCTCACTTAGTATGAGCCAAGCGTTTTATAAACCTTAAGGCAGTAGAGAAATGGGAGCTGCTTCTATTTCTCTGGATTTAAAATATGAGTGGGTTTCTTCCTTTATCTCCTCCTCCTCCTCTCTTCCTGTGCATTGGCTCCTCCTCCTCTCTTCCTAGGACATTGGCTCTCCTCCTATCTGTGTTCTTGAAGGGTGGGAGGGCCCCATGAGGCCCAAAAGAGAGTGGGAGATACTCCAAGGCCCAAGGGTGGATGAGTAAAACCAGCTTGGGAATCCAAGTAATCTGATGTCATTGCTGGCCTTGCATTCTTTACTGGGTGGCCTCCAAGAGTCTCAGATAACAATTCTCTGGTTAGATACAAAGAAGAGGCAAATTACCTTTAAAGGCTCAGGAAGGACTTTTAGTTTCTCCTGAGTACTAAAAATTTATAGTTAATTTGGTGTTGGGAAACTGTACTTTCATTGTTATTAAAGAAATGGGAGCTGAATTTAAGACGAACCACTTGGTTCTTTAGCAAGTCCATAATTCCTGTTGGGATATTAAAGGAGTATTAATGGGGTATTAAAGGAGGCCTAGCATCTCTGGTGTGAGGGGTTGCCTAACCTTTTCAGGACTGCTCGTCCATGATTGGTGTCCACCTGGCACTCAATTCTCACCTGTGGCTCCAAGCAGCTGTAGTGCGTTCAATGGACACACCTTGGTAAAACTGCCTCAGAAAAACGGGCTAAACCAGGTTGAGTAATTGACAGGACAGGCCTCAAACCCAGACCAGACAAGTCTGGAAACATTTTAATACAATGGGAAGAACACTCAACTAGATATTGGGAGTTCTGGGGTCTAATATTGGCTATGTCACTCTAGATTTGGATGCCATTAGAACATAAGCTCCAGGTTGAGGGTAACTGAAAGGCCTCAAACCTATTGTTGAGTTAAGGGATGTCTACCCCAAGCATTTGAAGACATCCCCCAATGGAATGAGAAGATGAGAACGATTTGTTATAATGGCCATGATGGCAGCTGAAGAAGGTGCTGCAGAGTGCTTAGTCAGACCTTGAAAATGCTAACGTCATCTACTGCATCCCGGGCCATTGCCAGTCATCTTGACTTTTGTCTTGCCACTGGACTTCAATGACTGGAAGAAAAAGTGAGGCTGGCGACTTTGTGTAACTCTGCCTCACTTAAATCTAATCCATGCATGAGTTAAGACATCACGCATGATGTCATCGATCCTCTTCAAAAATGAAGGACAAATAATAACAATTCCTGCCTTTTCTTCTTTCCTTAGTTCATAGGATGATAGGATTTAGAGTGCACAGTGCCTGGCACATAGTAGGCACTTAATATATGTTTATTGATTAATTGATGGAATGAGTAGAAGGGATCTTCCAAGGAAGTCTAACCCTCTTGATTTAAATGATTTGCCTCAAGACCATTCACAGGATTTAAATTCAGGACCTTAATGAAGGACCAGTCCTCCTTCCATTAGTAACTTATTTTTCTTCAATTCAATTAGCTAATTATGTGACTCCTCTATGCTCTTTCTTGGTGGA
The DNA here is from genome assembly GCF_011100635.1 of Trichosurus vulpecula. Lineage (NCBI taxonomy): Eukaryota > Metazoa > Chordata > Mammalia > Diprotodontia > Phalangeridae > Trichosurus > Trichosurus vulpecula. The sequence continues at coordinate 224,994,280 of NC_050577.1, read as the reverse complement.
GATATAAAATTTGTATGACAAAGTTCTAGCCTTTAGGGCCGGGGTCAGAAAACTATGGTCTGTGGGCCAAATCAGCCTGCTGTCTATTTTTGTGCAGCTAGAAAACTAAGAATGATTTTTACATTTTTAAATGTCTTATTATATTTAAAACGTAAGTATATATATATATATATATATAGCTTGCAAGTTGTATTAAAACAGGTGGGGGCTGAATTTGGCCTTTAGCCCCAGTATAGTAAGGGGGTGTCACACATAACAAATGATTAAAGTGCAAAATAATCTATGATATGTATCTAGAGAAGTACAAATAATATGATTTGTGAGGCTCAAGGCAGACAAGGTCACTGTTGACCACGGAGATCAGGGAAGACTTCCTGGAGAAGGTGATATGTGAGCTGGACTTTTAAGACAGGTGAGAATCCAGCAGGTGAGGCAGGGATGAGAGAGAGAAGGCATTCTTGGGCTAGGGCATAGTACACTTGGCAGTACAATACAGTATGCAGAATACGAGGGCCACAGTGATAGAATTAGTCAATAGTTGAGTTGCAGAAAAAAGGGAAAAAAAGGAGATGGAAGATTCCCAGCTAAACACAAGTTTTCATATATGGAAAACTGGATGAATTTTGGTCCCAGGAATGGAAATTGCTGAGTCAGAAGAAGGGGTAGTGGGCTTAGGGGAAAAAAGATAATGAACCCAGTTTTCAGTTGTCTTCAGTTTGAAGCTTTGGTTGAGATGTGGTACTCTGTCAAGAGTATTGCCTCTGGAGTCAGGACCTGGTCTCGGATTCTCATCTGGGCCTCCTGGCCTTCTTCAAGCTCCAGTTAAAATCTCACTTTCTACAGGTGGGAATCTTTTAATTGTTTCCCATCTATCCTGTATGTAGCTTGTTTGCATGTGATCTCCTCCATTAGAATGGGAGCTTCTCAAGGACAAGCACTGTCTTTTTGTTTTTCTTTGTATCCCCAGTGCTTAATTCAGTGCCTGGCACATAGTAGGTGCTTAATAAATGTTTATTGGTTGACTGACTGATATAAGCCCATTTCTGAAGCTTACTACCTGTTTGCTTGGGCCATTCTCTCAAACCCTAAGCCCTCAGCTATTTCATTTATAAAATCAAGGGGCTGGACCTCAGATGACTTCTGAAGTCCGTTGTAGCTCTCATGTCCTATAGGCATCTGGAAGAATAAATCTGACCCTTAGGAGACAAAGATGCTTGAGAGACAATGATTCAGGTATTATCTGTGTGGAGACGATATCTAAAGTGGTAGAAGTGAATGAGATTGCCAAGGGAAAACAGAGGGATAGAGGGCCAAGTAAGAAGTCAGGAGGAAACTAATCAACTTGCAAAGGAGACAGAGAAAAAGAAATAGGAGAACCAGGAGAGGGAAATACCTCTGAAGCCAAGTGGAGAGCAAGTTGTCTAGAAGGAGGAACTGGTCACCAGATGACCCAGAGAAGTCAAAGATGAGCACCCAAAATTGGTTATTAGAATGGTTAATTAATAACTAACAAGAATGTAATTGAAGGATGCATTCTAGTAGAGTAGTGGAGATAGAAACCAGATTGCAATGTACTGAAGACTGCATAATAAGGAACTGGGAGCATTAGTTGTAGATAATTTTTTTCAAGAAGTTTATCCATGAAAAGAAATAGAGGAATGGGATGGTAGCTGGATGGGAGATAAGGGCCAAGGAAAAGCTTTTTTTAGGACTGGGTAGACTTTAGCATGTGTTTAAATAGATAGAAGGTGACAGTGTCTAGGGAGAGTCTGAAGATGCATTCTTATAATTGTTTCCTGGTTTGGTTGGAGCTCTTAGACATTCATTTGAATGGTGCTAGTGTTAGAGTGTTCAAATTCTTGTTAAAATTTCAAGAATGCAAAGAGAATTAATTTTATGCCTCTGTCCCCACCCTCCCATTTTTTCCCCCCATTAAAGATATTTTTGAACACCAAGAAGGCAAAGCTTAGACATGCAAACATTCTGGCTCTACAGGTCCCTTGCAAAAATTCAATGTGTTTGGTTTTAAGTATTTCCCAGTTCGGTATTCTTGAAGCAATAAAGGTCAGAAGAATATTAATTTTTTATAATAGAACAGTTAACTGTCTCCAGAAAAAAATTTTTCTTTGCTATCCAGTTCCTTTAACTTTCCTTGAGTCTAATAAAGTCAAGCTTATTTAGGGAGTGATGTCTGTTCTTTTTCCAGGGTTTCAATCAATACCAGGGGAAGGAATACCCCCATAGATGGGATTATGGATCCTTAACCTGCATACATGAACTTTTTAAAATTAAATTTTGATGATTTTATTTCAACATAATTGCTTTCCTTTGTCATCCTATGAACTTTATTTTATGAATTAAAAAAATATGATTCTGAGAAAGATCTACAGGCTTCATTAGATTGCCAAAGGGTTAAAAAAAAGGTTTAGAACTCCTGCAGTAGAAGCTACTGAAGTATAATTTTGAAGACTTGTTCTGATGCCATGTCATGGTATGACAGTGACCTTGGACTCATGAGGGCTGTAACAATGGAATGTAAACAACAGCAGATCCTACCAAGCTATAAAAGTTACAAGTTTGAGACCAGCAAGGAACTGCATGTCTTTTACCCAAAGGTCAGACTCGCTTTGTCGGATAGGTTCATTGTCAGAAGCGGAGCCACAAGATGATACATGTCAGCCAGTCAACAAGCGATGCATTTATTAGTTACTATGTGTCAGGAACTGCGCTAAGCATTGGGGAAGTGAGGAAAGGCAATCTCTTAGGTCACTAGAAATGAAAGAGATTAAGAAAAGCCTCCAGCAGAAGGTGAAAGCATTTATATGGGTTTATATTTTGTATATGTATATTAATAAGTATATTAAACATGTGTAATATAAACATGCATGTAATATATGTATACTTTATATATATATATATATCCACCCCATTCTCTCTCTTTCTCTTCTCTTTCCTTCTCCTCCTCCTTCTCTCCTCCCCTCCCCTCCCCTCCCCTCCCCTCCCCTCTCCTCTCCTCCCCTCCCCTCCCCTCCCCTCCCCTCTCCTCCCCTCCCCTCCCCTCTCCTCTCCTCTCCTCCCCTCCCCTCCCCTCCCCTCCCCTCCCCTCCCCTCCCCTCCCCTCCCCTCCCCTCTCCTCTCCTCTCCTCTCCTCTCCTCTCCTCTCCTCTCCTCTCCTCTCCTCTCCTCTCCTCTCCTCTCCTCTCCTCTCCTCTCCTCTCCTCTCCTCTCCTCTCCTCTCCTCTTTTCTTCTCTTCTTTCTCTCTCTCTTTTTCTTTCTCCCTCCCTCCCTCCTCCATAGACACACATGCACGCACCGATAAAGAGGTAAAGAGTTCTTGGGCAATGACATAGCATAATCTGAACGAGACATTTTTTCACTTAAAATTTTTTTTATTATGATTTTATTTATTGTGATTTATTATGATTTTAACAAAGACCAAATAAAATGCCCACTAACGTATAAATTATAGAACAGAAGGAGAGCATTGTTCATGAAACTGGAAAGTTTGTTTTTCTTTTTAACAAATTCAGCATATGACTTTCAAAACTGTCCTGCTTATAACAATAGACATTCTTTGGCCGTTTGAACAGATGTCTAGATATCCTGGGTATATAATTGGATATGATGGGAAGCATGGTCTAGCCTGGGGATGACTAGGTATAGTGTGCTAGATAAGTCAGTACTCAGTCACCATTCAAGATAGCTTAGCCCCAGAGTGGGAGGTAACTTCACAAACGTTTTTAAAGCACATATGTGTCAAGTATTGGACTAAGCACTGGGAACACACATTCAAGCAAAAAAAAAAAAAAGGACAGTCCCTGCCCTCAAGTAGTTTACATTTTAATGAAGGAAAACAACACATAAAAAGAGAGTGGAAAGGAGAGGGAAGAAAATGGGAAGGAACCCTCATAGGGAAATGATGGTGAAATCCTCAGAGTGAAGCCTGACTGAACCGAGCCTTTCCTCAAAATGGAAGTTATAGGAGTAACTCATTAATGAGGAAGGGGCTAGAAGGGAGGAGAAAGAAGGCAAATTAGGAATGGTGACAAATTTTTTCCTGGAGCCTGAGGACATGGATTCTAGAGATTCAGCTGCCTCTAGGCATACAAAATAAATGATGGAGAAAAAAAACCCACCTTCCTTTCATCACCATACTAATTCATTCATCAACAATCACATTTCATCTTATATACTTCCTTGTTCTTTCCAGAAGTGAGAGCAAACATAGTGGGGGATGGGGAGGGAGGAGGGGGAGAGCAGACTCTCTTTAATGCTATCCTCGTTGAGAGATTGCTTTCTGACTAAGAGCTATGAGCATAACTGAGTGAGAAACGAGAAATTCATCATTCCAGTGTACTGTCTTCATTGACTCCTGGTACTTGCCCACTCAGTAGACTAGGTAGGCTAGTCGTTTGTGGTACTGAGATGCTGAAAGATTCTTCAATAAGCAGGGTGCCAGTCACACTGAATGTCAACTCCAACTCTGCCCTTCCCATCTGAACATAGACAGGTGGTTAAACCCATCTGGGCTCTGCATTGCCGACTTGAGACACCCACAAGCATTCTCTTACATTCCCAGGGAGCTGATTAAAGCCTTTTTAAAATGGAAGACCTGCTTAAGCCCAATCAATGCCTTTGGAAACACTGAAAAGCTTTCCTCCTTTGGCCAGACCTATTTGTCTTAACTCTCCATTGCGTGGGATGTCACCACCACCACCACCATCGCCACCGGAGGTGTTTAGCTACATTTTTGGTATGACCTGTTTGGAAAGCAGGCAATGGAAAATGTGCCCAATAAAATCATATGCAGCTCAGTTGTGCAAATCCAAAGAACACTCAGTGGGATGACTGGTAAATAGCAGGAAACTCAAAGGAGCCTCTGTGTTTCTTTTCACCTTCCCCCCCCTCCCTTTTTTTTATTTACTCATTGCCTTGTAGCACTAAAAGGGGACAAGCTATAAAAGGTAATATTGACAAAACTGGTCTGAAGCCCCCAATGAAAGGGCTTCTTTATGGAGGCCCTGGTGCCAGAGGGAGAGAATACAGACCTGCTTTCAAGCAGCTCCCTCCATTCTGTGTTTACACCCTTGGTGCTGAGCTGTCACCAATGGTGAAATCCACCCGTTATTGGACGCTGCTCAAAGCTCTTTAGGGCAAAGAAACAAGCTTGGGGGACAGTTATTGCTTTCTCCTAATCGACTGTTAGGATGAGTATTGTTTTAATCACCAAGCAGCAGCTGGTCTCAGATCCAAACGGCAAATTACTCATGTACCCACCTACAGATCCTAATGTAAAATACACAAAACCTCAGTCACATGCTTGCTTTCTTGCTTTATGGACTAATTAGCTGGGGGAGGGAAGAAGGGAGTGGAAGCTCAGAAAATGAAGTGTATTTTCATAAACTTACTGTTCAGGCTGTGGCATTTCATTGCCAAGGAAAAGTAGCCAGGCTTTCCCTCCTATCTCCCCTCCCTAAAACAGGCATTCTTAACCTTTTAAAATTTTTATTTATTTACTTTGTATCATGGATCTTTTTGAAAGTCTGGTGAAGCCTATGGACCTTTCTCAGACTAATGATTTTAAATAACTGAAGGAAATGCTAAATTTCAATTAGATGTACTTTTCCCCCCATTCAAGTTGACAGGCATCTTAGGATCTATCCATTGACCTCTTGGGGATCTATGGGTCTCACATCAAGAACCACTGATGCTAAAATCTGAGATCTCATGTGGTCAGATATGTGCCTTATGTTCCTTGCCATTGGAATCACAAAATTAGGGAAGAAATGATTTAGGGCCATTTGAAAATTCTAAAAAGGTCTCTTAGGTGAGATTGGGAAAACCTACTCCTGTCACTCTACTCCAAATATAGAAATAATTCTCTCTTTAAACAGCAGTTTCTATTGGCTTTATAGATAGCAAAGCAAGACACTGAGAACCAGAAGAACTTGCTTTATTAGCCCCTGTTTTTCTAGGAGTGGTGGTTATTTGGTTGCAGGGAACCCCCACATCAGCCTTTTGAGTAGCTGTAGGGTTCCTGGGGCTATTTCCCTCTCTTAAATTATTTGTGATTGGGCAAATGACCACTTAAGTCTTTTTCCAAGGGTTAGAAGTGGTCTTTTTTTGGGGGGGGGGGAAGGAGAATAGAGGGGTGGAATATTTAGAGGGAGAATATATATTTAAAAAACAAAACCAAGGGTCTACAGATAGGGTCTGGATCCAACTGTAAGGGTATAGATGGGAAATTTATAATAACCTTAGAATTTGAGTACTGCTGAACTTTCTCATGGTTATATTCAAATAACCTTGAATTTGCTGCTCTGAACTTTGTATCTGAATTCAGATCTTGACTGTGCTGGTTACTATCTTTGAGACCTTGGGTAAGTCACTTAATCTCTCTTGGTCTCAGTTTCCTCATCTGTAAAATGAGGGGGTTCATTGTTTTCTAAGGCCCCTTCCATTTCTAGGTATAGGATCCAGGAGATGGTACATCCTTGAGGCTGAATGATTCTTGGTGCAGGCCAATTAGCAGTTCAAATATATACTGGGCTTCCTTCAGTAGACTAATGTAGGCAAGAGACTGACTGGTTAATAATATAGGGCAAGGTGCCTCAACTCATCTCTCACCTCCGATTATGTGCCTGAAGACATCACCTATTCTGGAAGTATATAAGGGGATTGTGGCTGCCTCCTGACATTTAGACATTTTTTACTGGTGGGAAGGAAAAGCAGGATGACAAGATGGAAATCTCTATCACCTGTGGCCTTCCTTAAATCTATACCTGTTGAGAGGAAGCCTTGTGTGATTTTTGCCCAAGGACTATGCAACTTTGTACTTATTTTTTTTTTAAGCTGTATGAAACAGGCAGGGAACTTTTGCCTGCAAAACAATATTATAAGAGTTTCCACTGAAGAGACAGAAAAAATTGCCCTGCTAGTAGACATCCCATCACAGAAGAATGATAATTTATTAGGCCTTTGCTGTTATTACTTCTGTATGTGGTGGACCAGAAAACCTCCAGTTTTCAGAATAAATACTTTCCATTTAGATGGAGAATTTTTGCCAAATGCAAACATCCAAAATAACATTTTTCCTTCATGCTTCTATTGCTGGTCTTCTTCACTCAACTCAAAACATTCTATGGAGAAAGCCAAATAGTCTGACATTCTTTTAGAACTGTAGAATTATTTTAATTCTTTCAGAATAATAGGGTTGTTGGAAAGTGGAGTAAAAATAGAAGCTCTGTGGGGGTTTGTATGTTAGCTATATTATTTGCCTCTATCTGTCCCAAAATAATTTAAAGACCTGCTATTGTACCTAAGGACCTTATACCTGGATGCCCTTTTCCAACTCATATGTTGGATCCCACCCCTTACTCCCCACCTCAGACAAACAGTTCCATGTGTTCATATCAGTTTAGAAAAATAGCTTGTGTTTGAGTAGATCTCATCTCCTATGCCTAGAATGCTCTCTTATCTCATCTCTCCCTCTTGGCTTCTCTAACTTCCTTCAAATCCCCAGTAAAATTTCACCTTCTGTGGGAAGCTCTTCCCAATCCCCCTTAATTAATGCTAGTGCTTTCCCACTGTGATTATCTCCAATCAGTCAGTCCACTGGCATTTATTAAGCACCTACTATGTGCCAGGCACTGTGCTAAGCACTGGGAATATAAAAAAAGGCAAAAACCAATCAAACAAACACTGCCCCACCCCCCTGCAGCAACAACAATAACAAAACCTAGACCCTGCTACCAAGGAACTCATGGTCTAATGGGGAACACAACATGCAGACAACTATGTGCAAAAAAGATATATGCAGGATAAATTGAGGATGCATGACTAGCAGCTCAACAGAGGTGGCACAGTGGACAGAGTGCTAGGTCTAGGATCAGGAGTTCAAATTCAGATACTTACTAGTTGTGTGACTCTGGGCAAGTCTCCATGGTGAGAATCTAATGAGATAACATTTGTGAAATTCTTAGAATAGTATCTGGTACATCACAGATGCTTAATAGATGCTTCTCTCGCCCTCCCTCCCACCAAGTGCTTAATACAGGGTGTTCCTAAAGTCTGGACACAGGCAAAACTGCATATTTTCAAGAAATGAAATGAATGATATTTTCAAAAATGTTTTATTTGATTGGAATATTAACAAATAACATCTTCAGTATGATTTCCATCATTTGTGATGCAAAGGTTGATGCGCTTTGCAAGATTCACGTGAACTCGATGCAATAACTCCACATCGCTGTCAATTTTAGCACATTCGGTCTTTATACGTTCAATCGAGTGTGTTGCATCTGTGATTTTCATTGAGTACACCTTCTCCTTTAGCATACCCCAGAAAAAGAAGTCACTGAACAACACGGAGTCTTCAGTGAAACGGTTAATGAGATGTTAATGAGATTTCCTATGTGTCCAGACTTTAGGGGCACCCTGTACATTTCGGGGCACAAAATAAGTGCATTAATAAATGCTCTTTGACTGATTGACTGACTGATGAGCCTCCACCGGTGTAGGTACTTTTACTATTCAACCTGAAGATATGATTAGTTCAAAGCAAAGGCATTTAATAAAATAGCATAGTAAGAAAAACTTTCCTCTCCCATGGGCGCACTCTCCAACAAATACCTTTATCTCTGTGGGAAGAAATCAAAAATCTTTGCTCTCATACTCTGAAGTACACTTGCCTTCTTTCATGCCCCATACCAGGTCTCAATCCATGCTCCCAGGACCCCTAAAATGGACATGGTTACTTACATCACTTGGATGAGCAGAGAGCCACCAAGTCCAATTCTGGTAACATGGTCACTAGGTGTTACAATCTGCCTTGATATAATGACCTCCACAAAACTTTAGCTCCCACTTCCCCCACTGCCATCTAGCCTGCTGGTATACCCTTACCTCTTACAGACCTTTCCAGCTGCTCTACAGAGGAACCCTCTTATATGTGTTGTTTCCCTCAATTAAGAGTGTGAATTACCCAGTAGCTGGAACTGTCTCGTTTTTTCTGTTTGCATTGCCTTCACTTAGTACAGTGCTTTGCATAAAGTAAGTACTTAATAAATGCATTAAATTCATTCATTCAGCCCTCTTTTCAGTTCCTTAACTCCAAGATTCTTTAGGTCTTTTATGCAGATGAATTTATCCTGTCTAGATCTTGTTTGGACAGCTAGGTGGCACAGTGGATAGAGCTCCGGACCTGGAGTCAGGAATTCTTATCTTCCTGAGTTCAAATCTGGCCTCAGACACTTGCTAGCCATGTGACCTTGAGCAAGTCACTTAACCCTGTTTGCCTCAGTTTCCTTATTTGTATAATGAGCCAGAGAAGGAAATGGCATTATCTTTGCCAAGAAAAACCCAAATGGCATCAGATGTGACTGAAATGACTGAATAATAGATCTTATTTGCATGCTGTCTCCTCCAATAGTGAACTCTTTCAGAGCAGAGTCTGTTTTTCAGCCTTTATATCTCCAGTATTTAGCACAGTGCCTGGCACATAGTAGGTGCTTTCTAAATGCTTGTGGTTTTGATTTGACATAAGAGAATAATGGGCAGAAACAAAATTGTCTTCAAGGGGAGAGGTCATTCCCCTTGTCGTCCTCTGGCCTAGTAGTGTCCTTGCCTTTCATGTGCACACATGGCTAGTCTCCACTTTTTATAGGCTGTGAAACCCGAAGCGGCCTTCCCTTCTCTCGGTTCCAGTTTCCTCTTCTGTAAAATGAGGGGATTAGTGTGGATGACCTTTAAATTCCCTCCCAGCTTTAGAAGAATAATCTTAGGATTCCTACACTATTAACCATTCATGAGATGATTTTCATCTGTATTTTACTATTGGTGCATAGGCCTATTGCAAAATTCAGATTTTCTTCATCCCATCCCTAAAGCATCCACTGTTTTTCTTTTCTTTTTGCCTTTAGCAAAATATAGACTCATCATTCTAACTCAGAGCCAAATAAAATAGGTTTAGGAAATCTGTGACTCAGAATAATTGCTGGACAATTTAAATAGAAAATCACTCCCAATTAACCTGTATAGAATTTGGGGGACCTAATGTACCTCAAGGGAGGTAGCAACTGAATAGAGATGATAACATGTTCCATTCCTCCTCTACACACGTGGTCTTGTGAGCACATAGATCTTAAAAAAAATAAAAAAAAAACAAAACGAAACAACTCAACCAGTTGTTCGACCTACATTAATTACAGAAGGGTGCTAACCCTTCGCTTTTTTTTCCCTCCATGAACATTCTGTGGAATCAGGAAAATCACAGCCTTTTTAAGCTGGAAGGCACCTTAGAGACAATCTGTTCAAAACAAAGGCCTAGAACAATTAAGGAGCTTGTTGAAGACCACACAACTACAGAATGTCAGAGCCAGGCCTCTGGACTCACAGCATTGGGCATTATGCACCCTGCTTTGCAGCTCCCTTCCATGTGGATGACCTGCCCAGAACAGCCACACAAGCTTGATGTAATCAAAATAATTTTCCCTTCCTTTCCCACAAGCCTAGTTGCAGATTTTCCTTTCTTCCTTTCTCAGCTTGCCACTTCTTGGGTCTCTCTCTCTCTTTTTTTCTCCTCTCCTCTCCTCTCCTCTCCTCTCCTCTCCTCTCCTCTCCTCTCCTCTCCTCTCCTCTCCTCTCCTCTCCTCTCCTCTCCTCTCCTCTCCTCTCCTCTCCTCTCCTCTCCTCTCCCCTCCCCTCCTCTCCTCTCCTCTCCTCTCCTCTCCTCTCCTCTCCTCTCCTCTCCTCTCCTCTCCTCTCCTCTCCTCTCCTCTCCTCTCCTCTCCTCTCCTCTCCTCTCCTCTCCTCTCCTCTCCTCTCCTCTCTCCTCCCTCTCCCACCCCTCTCTCTCCCCTCATCTCTTCCCCAGGATTCTGACTTCTTACAGTCTAGGTATCAGACTTGGAAAACTAAATCCCAAAATTGCTTCTTCTTCTCCTCTTCCCTTCCCATCCCCCTTCCCAACTTTTAGGCTTCTCCACATCCTTAGACTAAAAACCTAGGTCTGGAAGAGTCTTTTTACACTCTCAATTGATTCTTTTATACTTTGTGAACTCTGAACTCCCATTAGCACCAATGTGTGACTTTCTTTACTAGGCCAAAGGGAAACAGGAGAGAGTGGGAGAGAAATGGGAGAGAACCTGTTAATGGCCAGTCTGGTTCCTGTCATTACTAGCAGCCACCCCTTTGCTTTAGGGAGCCTCCCCGGCTCTGCCTTGGGTCCTTTCTCCCACCTGTGATAAGCACATCTTGAATGAAAAAGACAATGTATTTGAAGCTCCCCGGGGTATTAAGAGTTGTTATCTCCTCCTCAACATTTCTGTCTCCATCTGGCTACAGTTTGTTGCAAATGGAGTAAACTGATCTGGGCGATATTGAAGGGGCATGTGAGTCATCTCTTAGGGGTCCTTAGCTGCTCTGCCAGGGAGAAGGAAGAAGAGAGAAGGGGAGGGGAGAGGAGAAGAGAGAAGAGAGGGAGAAAGGGAAAGGAGAGGAGTGGAAAGAAGAGATAAGAGGAAGAGAGAACAAGAGAGAAAACAGGAGAAGAGAGAGGACAGAGGAAGTGGGAGAGTAGGGGAAGAGGAATAGACAAAGGTTGGAGAGGGATTGGGCAGGTAGAAGGGAAAGAGCAGGGATATGGAGAATGGAGGAGAAGGGAGAGCAGGGGAGGGGAGGGGAGGGGAGGGGAGGGGAGAGGAAAGAGCCCAAAATAGAGCCTTGGGATACAACAAAGTAAAGGGGACTGCTCCAAGTAACAACAAGAAGCAGACGGGGCATTAACAACTGTGCTTCCATCTCTTCTTTATTATTTTAGAAGCCTTAGAAATATCATAAGCATGGGTCAAGCAACCTTGTCAAGTATTGGAGAAGGTACTCTTGGTCATGCAGAATATTTGTGGAGAGCTTATCCATTTTAAATGCTCTAATTAAGTAGGTTTGTTAATTCATTAGGGTAATTAAAAACCTCTGTTTGGCCCCCACAATTTGAGGTGAACCTTGACTTTCATAGTACCAACCCCTCTTAGCCAACTGATTACCCATCCATAGGAGAAACATGAAGAGTCTACAAGCATTGCTTTGTAAGAGATCCTCCCAGAATTCCACCCATAAGACAGAAAGGAGAGGCAGTGTGTGATGCTTTTCTTAAATAACTTTATTTTCAGCACTCTCTCCCTATTGGCACTGATCAAAATGGTTCAGTGAATGAAAAGATATTAGACTAGAAATCAGAAGACCATGGGCTCTAACCATACCTCATTCATTCATTTGAACATTTGATCATTTATTCAGTCACTTAGTGAGCACACCTACTGCGTGTAAGAATTTGTGCTAGGGCTTCAATTCTATTGGATGGGACAATGCACGCACAGCTAAATAAATACAAAATATATAAAAGTAATATGAGGTGGGTGGTAGAGAGAATAGCATCTGAAAGGGATTGGGAAAGGTCTTCTGTAGGACATGGCATTTTAGCTCAACCTTGAAAGAAGCTAGGGATTGTATGGGATGGAGGTGAAGAGGGAGGGTATTCCAGGAATAGGGAATGACCTATGTGAAATCACAGAAACAAAAGACAGAATTTCCTGTATATGGAGCAACAAGAAGACCAGTTTGGCCTAAACTTGGAGTGCAGGTGAAGGGGTATCTATGCATAATCCTGGAAAGGAAAGCTGGAACCAGGGTGTGAAGGACTTTGAGGAAAGCCAAACAAAATAGTCTGTATTTCATTCAAGAAGTAAGAGGAAGCCATGGAAGCTTTTTGAGCAGGGAAGTGACCTGCAGTTAAGGCCTATTGATTTGCTAGCTATGGAAAGGATGATTGGAAGGAGTGAGACTGGAGGTAGGAGGACAAATGACTAGTTGTGTTGTTTTGGACAAAACCTCAATGTCCACCAACTGAAAAATAGGTATAACTATCATGTTCTACCTACCTGAAAGTGACATTATGAATGACGAATGTGAAAGCCTAATTGACAACGATAAAGTAATATCCAAATTAGGGTCTGATTGTTTCAATCACGGTTATCTAAATAGGTTATCACAGAGCAAAACCAGAAATTTAACTCAAAACTTTCTGACTCCTTTGAAAATTCTGACCAAACAAGACTGGTATGATCTACAGAAGATTTGGAAGTATTATAGTATGATGGGAAGAACACTCAACTAGATATCAGGAGATCTGGGTTCTAATCTTGGCTCTGCCTTCCAGATTTGGACCAGATGATTCCATAAGAATGTGAACTCCAGGTTGAGGGTAGCCAACATGCCCAAGCATGTGGAGATTTCCTTGGTGGAATGGGCAGATGAGAATGCTTTGTTCCAATGGCCATGAAGGTGGCTGAAGCAGGTTCTATACAGTGCTTAGAGCTTGGTCAGACATCAAAGATGCCAAGGTTGTCCATGGCATCCTGGGCCATTGCTGGTCATCTTGACTTTTGTCTTGCCACTGGTCTTCCATGACTCAGAGAAGAGAAAGTGAGGCTGACAACTTTGTGAAACTCTGCCTCACTTAAACCCAATTCATGCACAAGTCAAGCCATCACCCATGATGTCATTGGTCCACTGAAAATAAGACAAACAACAAACTCCTTGAGAATAGTGACCACCTCCTTTTCATCTTTGTATGCCTAGTGCAGGGATTGGCATAGAATAAGGGCTTACTAAATGATTGCTGATTGATTGATGAGCTCTAAGGCTCCTTCCAGCTCTAAAATTCTACCCTCGCCACAATGGAATTGCCATACACTTTTAGACAGAGCAGAAAATCAGCCCCAGTAGACAGCTCCAATTTCAGTAATTGCTAGCTTATGAAATGCCTCTGAGGTTAACATTCCCAGCAACAATCTCTTGAGTCCATTTTAAAATTAAACTCTCACACAATGTTAATTATGGTGGATATGGAAGCAGAATATATAATATAATTTTAACGGGCATTGGAGGGACCCCTTCTAACTTTTCTAACAGCAATCCAAATCTCTGATGTTCTAAATGGAAGCCCCAAGTCACCTCTCTCTGCCTTCTTCCAACTCAGTCCTGATGCTTGCAGGAGACACTAGTGTGTTTTGTCTAGAATCTTAACAGAAAGCTGCGATATACTGGCCACATATTTTGCCTTTTTCCAGGTACCACCTCTTTCTCTCTAATGTACAATTAGGGTACAATTAGTAGAAAAGAGGTGGTGCATTTAATATATCACCGAGACAGTGACGCCCACACAAGCTCTATACAAGTAAAAGAATAAGACAGAATCTTGCAAAGCAGAAAATGCAAACTGTAATTGGGTTACCATTTAATTCGGAGATGATAGCTACTACTTTACCTCATATCAGTTTCCAATCTAATAGAGCACCCCATTACCATAAAGGAGGGAGTCTGGACCTTATGAACTCTAGGTCCCTTTCAGTTCTAGCTTTGAGTCAGTTGTTCTGTGCAATTGATTGGTCAATAAACATTTATTAAGTGCCTACTATATGCCAGGTACTATGCTAAGTGCTGAAAAAACAAAGACAGAAATGAAACAGTTTTTACCCTGATAGTTTTACTCAGAGGTGTCAAACACATGCCTGCAGTCACAAGCAACCAGCAAAAATTCCAAATGTCCAAATCAGATTAAAATTTAATTTGGAAATGTTTAAAAAATAGACAAAATATAATCCAACATTTGTTCAGTAGTTTCAGCCACGTCTGACTCTTCGTGACCTCATTTTGGGTTTTCTTGGCAAAGATACTGGAGTGGTTTGCCATTTCCTTTTCCAGCTCATTTTACAGATAAGAAAATGGAGGCAAACAGGGTTAAGTGACTTGCCCAGAACTGTACATCTAATAAGTGTTTGAAGCCAGATTTGAACTAAGGAAAATCAGTCTTCCTGACTCCAGGCCCAGCACTCTATCCACTGGACCACCTAGATGCCCACAATCCTAACTAGATAATGTCTATTTGTGGTTTTCTAAGTCAGTATGCAGCCTGCAGAGATCAGTTTCTATTTGAATTTGATACCACTGGTTTACTTTATAACAGGGGATATGTAGATATATTCAAGACACATGCAACAGAAGTAAGGTACCCAAGGAAGAGATGGCACTAGCAGATGGGGACCCCAGGAAAGGCCTCCCGCTGAATGAGCTGCACTCTGATGGACACCAGGGACTCTCTGGGGATAGAGATGAAGAGGCAGAGAATTCCACAGTGAAAGGACATGGCATTTTAATTTGATGTTCTAGACTTTGAGTGATCCCTTGGTCTTTCTCCTGCCCCATGATAGCAGCAAGGGGTTACGCTGATGCATCTGTTAAGACAACTTCTTTCTGGGGATCTCTTGTCTATAGCTCTCCAGGTGGAAAAACAGATCTCCTGTGATATCTATTGGAGAGATGATGTGGGTACAGAAACAGAATTTGGCAATGGATTCAAAATACGAGATGAATGAGAGAGAGTGAGAAGTCAAAGATGACATTAATATTCTGGACCTGGTTGACTATTAGGACAGTGGTGCCCTCAACAGTGATAAGAAAGTTCAGAAGAAGAGTGGCTTTTGAAATAGTAATGGATGATGACAAGGGTTGATATTTAGAGAGAGAGAAGAGGTAGTCCATGACGGATGGCCTTGATTTTCCCCATAAAATATGAAGCAAGGCTCTCAGCTGTGAGGGTGGGTGGAGGGAGTGCTGTGGGAGGCTTGAGGAGAGAAGAGAATGTTTAAAACAATTTTTGTGATGAATGAGACAGAAAATCAATTAAGGAGATACATACATATTTGTGTCTAATGGTAGCCATCTCTAGGACTCGAGGGAGGGAAGAAAAAAAGAAATTTATAGGACAACTTTATATATTTAAAAGGAACAGCAAGTTGTACATAATAGGTTTGCAGTTTCATGTATAATCATGTTTTTTTATTATACTACATTACCAAAATTATTTTTTCTTTTGTAAATTAAAAGTAAAAATAAAAAAAATGAATAAAAGAAGTAAAAGGATTGCCTTGCTTCAGTGAGGGTCCAGTTAAGAGTAGACAAATTTGCAGTAAACTGAATTGTCATGAATGTATGAGGTCTGGCAAGGTATGAATATCCACTGGACAAGGGAGAAAGGGGTTAGAGAATAGAAGGTAGCATAAAGCTTATTTGTTTACTAAGGCATCTAGATTAGCAAGGGAGGAGAGTATATTCAGAGCAAGGATGATGGCCTGGGGAAATCTGATGTGTGGAGAGGTTGGAGATCACATGAAGATGAAGAATAAGCTTGGGTGGAGTAAGGCCTAGAAAGAGATGGAATGATAGAATATTATGATGAGATAAAGGAATTTTAGAGTCCATGATCATGAAAATGGATCACTTGTGGGTGATGGCAAGCTCAAGGGTGTAACTAACTGTCTCTGTATTTAGCTCATGGGGAGTAGAGAAACAGAAGAGATTGAGGAACTAGGAAGCTAGGATATTTGAAGGAACCTCAATATTTATGTTGAAGTCCCTAAGTTTGAGGGCAGGAATTGCAGTAGAGAGATGAACTTTGGGGCAGACACTGAACTCATTGAGAATAGAACAGTACAGGCAACAGGATGACAAAGCACATGTCCATCTGAAAGAGATGAGGAAGGAGGGTGATAACGGTCATGATGGGGAACAGGGATAGTGAGTGATCAACATTAAATTTTTTGGAATTTTTAAAAATATTATTTTCTTTTTTTTACCCAATTATATGTTAAAACATTTTGAAAACTTTTAAAAAAATTTGTAGTTCTGAATTCTATCTCTCCCTCCCTCTTCCCTTCCCCCTCCCTGAGATAGTAAGCAATCTGATATAGGTTATACATGTGCAATCATGTAAAACATTTCCATATTAGTCATTTTGTACAAGAAGACTCAGACAAACAAAAAAAGAATGAAAGAAAGAAAGTGAAAAATAGTATGCTTCACTCCGTATTCAGATATCAGTTCTTTCTCTGGAGGCAGACAGCATGCTTCATCAAAAGTTGTTTGAGATTGTCTTGGAACATTGCATTGTTGAGTATAGCTAAGTCATTCACAATTCAGCATACAATATTGCTGTTACTGTGTACAATGTTCTCTTGGTTCTGCTCACTTCACTCTGCATCAGTTCATGCAAGTCTTTTCAGGTTTTTCTGAAATTGTCCTGCTTGTCATTTCTTATAGCACAATAATATTCCATCACGATCAAATACCATAGCTTGTTCAACCACTCCCAAATTCAGACCTTAGCAGTGATATTGCTGGATCAAAGGGTATGCATGGTTTTATAGCCCTTTGGGCATAGTTCCAAACTGATCTCCAGAGTGGTGGGAGGTGGTCAACATTTGAACCACCTCTTCCATAAAGACTCCCTGTTTTCCTCATTGAGTAGTATTCATTTCTCCCATGCACATCATCTAGTACTTTGGTTTATATCCCTTTGCACTTAAACTGTATTTTAAAAAAAGTTATCACTGTGTAAAACATATCTCCCTACAAGGCTATAAATTCCATGAGGCAGGGACCACACCTTTTCTTAGTCTTTTGTTATTGTCAGAACCTCAGAACATCACAGTGATTTATACTTACAAGGTCAGCCAGTCAATAAGCATTTCTTAAGCACCTACAATGTGCCACACGCTGTATGTATATGAAATGTGGAATAGTGGATAGAGTTCTGGACTTGAGGTTGGGAAGACCTGGGTGCAAATGGTGCTCTGTCAATTACTGGCAATGTGACCAAGGGCAAGCTACAGGTTCCTTTTTTTTTTTTGTAAAACAGAAATAATAATGCCCATTTCATAGGATTGTTAAGAAGAGTAGGTGGACCACGTATCTAAAAGACATTGTAAACTTCAAAGCACTTTGTCAATTTCAGTCATACATATAAAATTGAACCAAAACATAAGATTGGATGGTTATATTTACCATGATGTATTATG
Source organism: Trichosurus vulpecula (assembly GCF_011100635.1). Classification (NCBI taxonomy): domain Eukaryota; kingdom Metazoa; phylum Chordata; class Mammalia; order Diprotodontia; family Phalangeridae; genus Trichosurus; species Trichosurus vulpecula. Next base: position 224,976,367 of record NC_050577.1, on the reverse strand, counting down.
TCAAGTTATAGTACTAAAGAAAGTTATAAAAATATTGGAAATTATGCTTACTCTCATTGATGCTATAGGACTTCAAAGAATTAAAACCGTTGGGCGATCCAAAGAACAGTGGGAAGAAACATGGCAGGGGCAGGTTAGCTACAGTATATTACTAACTGTGCCTTTCCTATAAGGAATGGTATAAAGCAAGGATTTTTAAACCTTTTCTTTCATGGTTCCCTTTGTCTGTCTGGTGAAGCCATTGTATGAAGCCCTTCTCAGAAGAATATTTTTAAGTGTAAAATAAAAAGTAGAGGATTACAAAAGAAACCAATTAAATAAAGCATATATATGTACATACATACATACACACATACATATGTGTGTACATATATATGTGTATATGTATGTAAACCAGATTCACAGACTCCCTAAAGTATATTCCATGGACCCCAGATTAACAACCCTTGCTATAAGAAGGCTCTCATCAAGGATATGTAAGCTCATGGGAGGCACTGTAACATAATGGATAAGGCACTGGACTTGGAGTCAGGATGAACTGGGTTCAAATCCCACCTTAGACACAGTCTGTTTTTGGCTTCAAATTCATCTTTTATAAATTAAAATGACTGGACTTAATGGTCTCTAAGGTCCCTTCTTGCTTTAAATTATCATTTGATGATCATTGTAGCAAGGATGAAGGATAACAGATTGTTGTATTGGTATCCATGAAATATTAAAAGGCTTAGTGGTTCCAATATAAAGCATAGATCTTCCATGGAGAATTCATAGTAGGACTTTCACAACAATTATATAGAAAGAGAGGGCAAATAGGCCCGTGTCATCTACCCCAGCAGAGGAGTATAAGATCGCAGATTCTACTCAATTCCCTTCCATCACATATGGATTAAGCACCTATTGACTTAGGGGAGCTAGGAATACAAAAACTAAACTAAAAAAATCAACCAAGCCTTGCTCACAAAAAAACTTGGGTTCTGTTAGGGAGGTGGTAGAATTCAACATTTACATAGATGAGTAAATACAAGAAAGTTTGAAAAGGGAGAGGAATCTAACAACCACAATATAGGTAGTGCCTCCTGTAAGAGGTAATACTTGTGAAGAAGGGAGGAAACAAGCATTGATTAAACACCTACTGTATGCCAGGCCCTGTGCTAAGCATTTTACAAATATTATCTCATTTGATCCTCACAAAAACCCTGGGAGGTAGATGCTCTTATTACCCCCCATTTTACAGTTGAAGAAACTGAGGCAGACAAAGGTTAAGTGACTTGCCCAGGATCACCTAGTTTAAGCTCAGATTTTCCTCATTCTAGGCTCAACACTCTATTCTCTGCACCATTTAATGTCTTGTGCTGACCTCTTAAGGAAGCAAATATTTAAATCTGATTTTATTTGTATAAAAAGTTTTTTTTTTTATAATTTTGTTTATATAGCTCCTGGGTTTGTTTTGGCAGATATACCGCCAGGTATTTTATACCATCTAGAGTTATTTTAAATGTGGTATCTTTTGCTATTTCTTCTTGTAGAAGGAAGCTACAGATTCTAAAGAATATAGATGAGGAGGGAGTACAAAGCTAAGGGGAAAGCCTAAGCAATGCAGCAAGAGATGGAATGCTGAGTTTGAGGAAGCTGAAGTAGGCCAGTATTGTGGGAATATAGAGTCCACAAGAGGGAATGGATGTGGACATGTGAAATGGGTCTGGAAGAGCAGGCTAATTAGTGCTAGACTGTGAAAGGCTTTCAATGTCAAGGCCAGGAATTTGTATTTTATCATGGCAGCAATAGGGAGCCATTGAGGATTCTTGAGGAGGGATGCAAAATGATTAGCTTTGTGCTTTAGGAATATTAGCTTGGCAGCTATACAGAAGACGGGTTAGAGAAGAGAGACACTGGAAGCAGGGAAACCATTCATGAGACTGTTGCCATGGTACAAGTGAGAGATGATGCATTGGACATACGAGTAGAGAGGAGCTGGTGCCAAATATGTTGCGTAGGTTGAATTGATAAGAATTAGTTGGATAAAAGGAGTTAGGGAGGGGGAAGAATTTCAAGGATGTTTCCAAGGTAGCAAATGCAAATAATTGATGTAAGCTATTACAGAGTTAAAGGTAGCATGGCACAATGGATGGACTCTGAGTCAGGGTTCAAGCATCCATGTGACCTTGGGCAAACCACTTAGCCTTCTCTTGTCCTAGGCAAATCTCCAAGCCTATAAGTGACAAAGAAGTCATTGATCTGCCTTGGTAGAAGGAAGTTTCTCACCACAACCTCCTTGAAAGGATGAAATTGAAGAACTAATCAAAATAACAATAACGATGACATTAATAAACAACAATAATGATAAAATTACAACTTTGCAACATGACTTTTTTTTGGTTTGGTCAGGAAAGCTCTGTCTTCCTTCTATCTGAAGCATTATCTCACTCTAAGAAATGGAGATTAGCCAGTGATGGTTGATCTCCTCCTCTCCTTCTTGTACTTTCTCTTTCTACCCTGCCTTCCCCCAATAATTCTGGGGGAAAGAGAGGGAGCTGTCTCAAGAGGAGGCTGGTTTTAATATAAGATCGAAGGACATAATTCCTCAAACACAGCCTTACTAACTTAATTTCTCCTCTCCCCACCATCTTTCTCTATCCCTTGAACTCTGCTGGGGCTGCTGGGCTCACAGCTCTGACTCTGGCTTTAGGGAAAAAAAAATGTTTAAATAAGTTTTTATTGATGTCTTCTATTTCTTATAGTTATCCACAATATCCTTCCCCTCTCCACTGCTCCCCAGAGACCCATCCCACATAACAGGTAGTATTGTTTTAAAGAAGAAGAAAATTTAATTCAAACTTTAGAAAAAATTTTAGGTGGGATGGGAACAACAAAGAAAGAGAGATTTCTTATCTCTTGGTGATAGGATCAAAAGCTCATAGACCTAAGACTGAAAGGGACCTTAGAGGTCATCTAGTCCAACCTTCTCATTTTTCATATGAGGAAACTGAGTCTCAGGAGAAATCCCTTTCCCAAGGTCATAGGGCTAATAATGTAGCAAAGCTAGGATTCCCACCCAGTGCCTCTGTCTTCAAATACAACACTTGTCCCTCTGTACTATACTGCATTTTGCATTTGAATTTTGCATTGCTTTGCCCACTCTAATAATGACAACTGGCTGTGTGACCCAGAACAGGTCACTTTAACCTCTTTTTGCCTCAGTGTCCTTATCTGCAAAATGGGGATATTCGTAGCACCTCCCTCCCAGGGTGGTTCTGAGAATCAAACAAGATAACAATTGTAAAACACTTAGCACAGTGCCTGGCACACAGTAAGCGCTATATAAATATTAGTTGTTTTTATTATTATTATCATGTTTGTAAAGGGCTTTTTATCTGATGATCTCCTTTGTGCATCCCACCAACCCTGTGAAATGGATCCTAAAGTTCTTATTAATTACAAATGAGTAAACTGAGGCTCAGAGAGGTTGTCTAGGCTGAGACAGTAAGCATCAATGATGGGATTTCAACAGGGTTCTATATTTAGTTTATCCAACCCTCTAGTCACTCTGTGGTATTGTCTCTCTTCCTATTGTCTTTACCCCTTCCTCAGCTGTGATTTCACAGGCATGGGGAGGGAGCTCTTGGTGAGCAAATGCCCTCAGCCAATGTAAGTCTGCACCTGCATTGCAACCTGTCTTAGAGAGGTGCCTGGGACGCTGAATGGTTAAGTGACTTGTCCAGGGTCACACAGCCAGTAAGTCTCTGGAGATGGATCTGAACGCAGGTGTTCCAGACTCCCAGGCTGGCTCCTTTTGCACTCTATCACTATGATAGAGATGATTTCTTTTTGGCTAGATTCATTTCACCCAAGTGCTCTGAGGATTCCTTTTTGAAAATTTCCAAATCTCTACATCCACATGTTCTCCATGTTAAAAACAGTTCTCAGTTGAGGCCACTGTCCTAAATGGATCCTTGACCATTTAGCCAAGTCTATCTGGGTAAAGGTTGAAGGATTTTTTTTTCTTCCTCCTTTAGACAATGTATTGCATTTTGTCATGGAAAAAATGAGCACAATTAGAATGTTTTCTAGATTAGATACCAGGTGTCAGAATACAGAAGATCTCTGTTTTGGCAGCCAGATTGTTTTTCCAATGTCAAGTACAGTACAAAGTTTCTGGTGTAGGCTCCCCGCCTTTCCTGGTGCCCACTGCTTGAACTTCCATCCCTGGAATCTAGTGCAACCTTTAAAGACAGCCACAGAGTGACTCAGAATGGGACCTGATTGCAAAAAGGAATCTGTGCTCAGACACAAATAATTAACCTGCAGTAAAGAATGAAGGCCTCTTGGGTTATTATTTCAGGTCCTTCTCAGACTAGGAGTCTGAGGGAAATTTTTCAATTAATTTCCCCAAAGGGGCTCCAAATAGTCTGCCATGATTTTATAAGTGTGTGTGTGTGTGTGTGTGTGTGTGTGTGTGTGTGTGTGTGTGTGTTTTAATGTGCTATAGGGAGGTTTTCTCTCCCTGATGTTTGCCATCCAGTACTTTGGGGAAATTTAGCCAAAATCTAATCCCTGCTTCCTTTCAAGATCATGCTGCAGGAATTCTCAACCTTGAATCCATGAACTTAAATTTTTTTTGATAATTCTATTGTTGGTATCTTGATATTGATATCTGTCATTGGTATCATTGATTTCCTTTGACATCCTATATGTTTTATATTATGCATCTGAAAACATTATTCAGAGAAATGGTCCATAGACTTGGCCAGACTGCCAAAGGGGTCTGGCATACACAAAAAAGGTTGAAAGCCCCCACTCTGTGGGGATTGATGGAAAGAGCTCGGTATATTTGGCCTGGAAAAGATGTAGCATGTGACAGTTGACTTCAAAGAGTTGTCCCTTAGAAGAGAGATTAGATTTGTTCTGTTTGGCTACTGAAGACAGAACCAAGAACAAGGGGTAAAAGTTGTAAAGCGTGACATTTAGGCTTGATCCCAGGAAAATTTTTCTGACTATTGGAGCTATTCTAAAGCGGAATGGACTGTCTTGGTAGTATGTGGGGTGCTGGACACTAGAAGCCTTCAAAGAACTGTAATGCACATTGTAGATAGGATTGTTTTTGCAAGCATGCCAAACTAGAAACCCACCCAATCACCAATGCTGAAATTCTGCTGCTATGATAATACAGCACTTATGATGCGCCAGGTACTTTGACAAATATTATCTCATTTGACCCCCACAACAACTCTGGGAGGTGAGTGCTATTATCACTCCCATTTTGCAGACGAGAAAACTGAGGTTATGCAACTTGCCCCAAGGTCACATGGGTAGCAAGTGTCTGAGTCTGGCTTTGTACTCAGATCTTCCTGATTGCATGCCCAGCTCTCTATTCATTGAGCTGCCTAGCTGCCTCTAACAGAGATGGGAACGAGACTACTGATTTCAGTGGTGTAGGAAGCTCCCCAGTGAGACACTTCTTTCTACCAATGAGGGTAGTCTCTTAAAGAGTTGCCTAGAGCACCAAGAAGTTATATTATTTTCCCCAGGGTCCCAGAGCCAGTATGAGATTGAAGCAGAGTATGAATATCCCAGCTTGGGGTCCAGCTCTCTGGGAGGTACAATACTGCCTCTCAGAGTAATTCCAAGCCCTGTATAAATTAAGTTCTGGGTATGGCCCCATTGGCCTTTCTACACTTGTTACATATTATTCTCTTTATGCAATTCATGTTCCAGTCAAAGTGACCCATTTGTTCCTCTCTGAACTGAGCATCCCATTTCCCACCTCCATACATTTGCATGGACTACCCTTCCATGCCTGGAATCTAATTTCCATCTCTCAGAATCCCTGGCTTCCTTCTGAGCTATGCTCATGCATCACCTCCTATGGGATGCCTACCTTGAGTGCCCTCTTCCTCCTCAAATTCTTATGTATGTGCTTTTCTGTTTATATGTTTTACACCCTTAGTGGAACGCAAGGCTACTTGAGGGCAGGGGTCCCTTCCTTTTTGTCTTTGTATCTCCAGTGCCTAGCATAGTGCCTGGAACACAGTAGATGCTTAATCAGTACTTGTGGGGATAGATTTTTTGAGAGGCAGCTAGTAAGTGTCTAAGCAGAGAATGCCTAGATGGGATTGTGACTTTGGAGTAGGGAGCTGGTCCTTGGCACAAGAGGAAAATATTTTCTAACTTTAACCATTTGAGTGGATCAATCCAGAATATACTTAACTATAGTCTTGTTCTTCCTCCTTCCTTCCTTCCTTCCTTCCTTCCTTCCTTCCTTCCTTCCTTTCTTCCTTCCAAAAAGACATTGCAGATTTACTGTGTGAGTTGTCCTGGGCCAGGTCCTAGAACCTCAACATAGCCTGTTAGAGCAGAAAGAAAACTAACTTTTGTGTCAGAAGACCTGGATTAAAATCCTAATTTTGCCAGTTTCTTTCTACCTCTCTGATCTTCTTGGGTAAATCATCTAATCTCATCCCCCTGGCCTTTGTTTCCTCATCTGTAAAATGGACTGGCTGCTGAGATCTCTTCCAATTCCTACAGTCTTAGTAAGACCGAAAGAAAGGAGGTTTGACACAGTATTAGGCACAATAGAGTAGGTACTTAAGAAGCACTAGTTGAGGGGGCGGAGCCAAGATGGCACAGTATGGCAGGGACTCATCAGAACTCTCCTCCAAAACCCTCCAAATACCTTCAAAAATGCCTAAATAAATTCTAGAGCAGCAGGAGCCATAAAAAAAATTTTTCCAGCCGAGACAACTTACAAGGTTGGCATGAAGGGTCTCTTGCACCAGGCTGACAGGAGTGCCATCTAGCTGCACTAGCACAGCTCAGGCCCCAGTGAAGCTGGGCAGGTCTGGGGGCTATTGAAATTGTTGGCAGTTATGGTGGTTTCTGGACCTCTTGGCCCACAGATGCCAGGGAGAATTTAGAAGGTTAACAGGAATGGTCTATTGCTCCAGGGTGTGAGTGGAGTGCAGGCTCCACCAGCACAGCTGGGCCCCAGCAGGTCAGGAACAGGCTTTTGGAGTGACTGAATCAGCAGTGGGTGCTTTTGGGGCTCCCAGTCCACAGATGGTAAGGGGGTTGAACCACTAGTCAGAAGGAGATGACAGGGGTCTTTTTGCTAGCACTGTTGCTTTGCCCACACTCAGATCGGGTCCCAGACCTGGGTGGCAGTCCCAGGGTGAGGAGGAGCACTAGCAGAGCAGGGCTTGGGGTGAGTGGAGGGGAGACCTCACAGTTCCAGGGCAGAAAAGAGTGCTTGTGGTCACTCACAGGCCAGAGCACAGACCAGGAGAGAGTAAATGGACCTCTCCTTTGATCATACCACCTTGGAAGAACTGAAAACTTATGGGTCCCTAGACCTGTCAGCTTACAGGTCTGAAAACAGCTGCACAAAACCCATGAAGTTTGGGACAGTGTGCCCTCCACTCTGGAAGCAGAGCCCTACTTTAACAAACAGTTTAAAATCTAGTAATAGGCTGGGAAAATGAGCAAACAAACTCAGAGGAAAAAAAAACTCTGATGGTAGAAAGTTATGGCGACAAGGAAGATCAAAACACATACTTGGAAGAAGTTAACAAAGTCAAAGAGTGTCTGCATCCAAAGCCTCCAAGAAAAAGATGAATTGGTCTCAGGCCATGGAAGAGCTCAGAAAGGATTTGGAAAATCAAAGTAAGAGAGGTAGAGGAAAAATTGGGAAGAGAAATGAGAGGGATGCAAGGAAATCATAAGAAAAGAGTCAACAGCTTGGTGAAGGAGACACAAAAATGCTGAAGAATATAAAAGCAGACTAGGCCAAATGGCAAAAGAAATTCAAAAAGCCAATGAGATGAAGAATGCCTTCCAAAAGCTCACTGAAGAAAGTAATTGCTTAAAAGAAGCACTAGTTGAATCTAACTCAGTCACATCTTAGGTTCCAGTTAGAAGGTTTCTATTACTGGTTTCCCCAATTAGCAAGGCAGCTAAATTACATTCGCTTGACTGTGAAACCTTAGGCCATCAGAGAGAGATTTAACAGTGTCTTGAGATGACCACTGCCTCAGCTAACCTCATTCTTAGCTCCGGTGTGGTACCAGTTGAATGGGATGGATAATTGTGAAGACTTCACAGGGTATGTCTAAGGGAGTAGGAGAAGCTTGGGATTTGGCCTTGTGATTCTGGAAGGTCAGGGCCTGGAGCTGTGGGCATACCCTTCCCCCTCTCTCTTGGATGTTAGAAGATAATGAACTTCCTGTGAGCTATTTGTTCTCTTCTCCAGAAAGGTCTCTCCTTCCCCCCCCACCCCATTTCTTCTCCTAGACTTTCAGATGCCATCCCAGCAGTTGAGTTTTGATAGGAAAAAACCTGAATGGATCCGATCAACCTTGGTCCCCTGTCTAGTTTTCGCACCTAGACTGTAAGTCCACCTCCCAGCCAATGGTGAGAAGGGATAGAGGTGGGTGGGAATCTTTTCATTAAGAGTATAAATTAAGGCAGGTTCCCTTTTATCTTGCCTCCTCCATTATGGAGGTGTGCCCAAATCTTGCAAGGTTTGTAAAATAAATTTACTTTGTTTCTCCTAAAGATGCCTCTCCTATTACTTAAAAATTATGTCCCACACACAGTCGAACCTGGCCATCTGACTGAAGACTGGCCACCTTGGCCTCTGAGAGGAAATGCGGAAGGGTAAAAATTCTAAGCCTAGAACTAATCTAACCAGTCAGTCCCCACCACCCCCACTGTGGAAATATGCTTTGTGCTTTGTACTCAGGTACAAGGATTTCTACCTGAAGGTTTGTTTATTTTGCTGCTAACAATGGCTTCTGGAGGCCCTTTCTGACTTTCTTTTATTTTGGTTTATAGGCCAGAACTGTATACCAGAATTTAAACTTAGAATTCCGTGTAGTTGAAAATAAAGAGTGAACTTTGGAAAGAAACAAGAGTTTGGTAGGACCAGTGCTTACCAGACTGTAAATTTATTGGTACAAAGAGGTGACTTGTATTTTTTTTATATAGTGTGCATATAATTATGAACATACATATTGTGTTCTTGTTGGGATGTCAATTTCTTGAGATTAGGAGTCATATTTGGACCTCAGCACCTAGCACAGTGCCTGGTATGTGGCGCTCGTGAGTGGTTATTGACTGATGAGGAAACTATCTCTGTTAATGTGGTCAAGTAGCTACCCATCAACTGATAGTCTTAGAGATGTGTCACTGAGAGATAAGTAAGTTGCTCAGGGTCACACAGTCATCATGTGTGTATCAGATGTAGGACTTGAAAACTGGGTCTTCCTGACTCCAAGTTGATGTTCAGTAATTTTTGACTCTGTGTCCCCATTTGGGGTTTTTCTTGGTAAAGATACTGGAGTGGTGTGCCACTTCCTTCTCCAGCTCATTTTGCAGATGACGAGACTGAGGCAAACAGGGCTAAATGACTTGCCCAGGGTCACACAGCTAGTAAGTATCTGAAGCTGGATTTGAACTCATGAAGCTGAATCTTCCTGATTCCAAGCCCAGCACTCTATCCACTGTGCCACTTACCTGCCTGAAAGGGTTCTGAGAAGACATTCAGGAAATTGTGCTTCAGCCTTCTTTTTCCCCCTTACAACTCAGAGCACACATTCTGCCCTTCTCCAATGAACTTCTCACATAAGATTTTTCATTAATATGTTTGTGTTTAGGACTCTAGGAAGGCAACCTGGGGACTGGTCTTTGACGTTACTTCATTCAACTTTTTGACCAATGACTTACATGAAGTTGCAGACAGCAACTGAGCACAGTAATCTTCCACACTATCCATTTTACTATGTTGCCCACCATTAAGACAACACTTCATTAAGAGAGATGGTTAGGATCCAAAAGGTTCTGGAAGGACAGATTTCCCAATAAGGAGAAATTGATCAAGGATAAAAGTAGTCTTTGGGGGCACAATGGATAGAATGCCAACCCTTGAATCAGGAGGACCTGAGTTCAAATTTGGTCTCAGACACTTACTATCTGTATCACCTTGGCAAAGTCACTTAGCCTACTTGTCTCTTCTGTAAAATTAACCAGAGAAAGAAATGGCAAACCACTTCAGTCTTTCTGCCAAGACAACTCCAGATAGGTCATGGGGGGTGAGACATGACTTAAAAGACTCAACAACAACAACAATAACAAAAATAGTCTTACATTTGGGTTAGCAAAAATCAACTTCATAAGTCTAGGATAGGGAGAACTTCCCAATGAAAGTTTATATGAAAACAGCTGGGAGTTTTAGTGGATTTTCAGACAGTCAGTCAGTAAGCCTTCATTGTGCCAGCCTACTCTGTGCCAGGCACCATGCCAAGGACCATGGCTGTAGAAAAAGGAAGCAAAAGGCAGTCCTTACCCTATACTATTTTTTTGAGGCAATTGGGGTTAAGTGACTTGCTCAGGATCACACAGCTAGTAAATGTCTGAGGCTGGATTTGAACTTAAAACCTCCTGACTCCAGGGCTAGTGCTATATCCACCGTGCCACTTAGTTGCCCCACTATACTGTTTTTTCAATCAAGAGGTTGGATGACCACTAGTGGTGGACACTTTGGAGGATATTTTGATGCCAGAGCAGATGATTTCTGAGGTCCCTTCCAATTCTGAGATTCACTGACTATTATTCCCCTACTTAACTATAAGCTCCATTGAGATCTATATATCTTCTAAACTTTTTTTATCTCCCAGCTTCTGTGTGTGCTCAGCACACAGCAGGTGCTTAATAACTGTCTGTCAAATGAATGAATGCATGCATGCATGGACTTTCCTACTTGGACTGTGACTATTTTTCTTTGGGCAATTGGTGTCCAAGCCCTAGGGATTCTTCAGTTTTTAAATCATTGCTCTCAATCTGAATTTCCTTCTCTGGTTTCCTTTAGATTCAGTTGCTAGTCTGCTCTCCAAGGTCGGAAAGTGTTCAGGGGGTTTGATTTACCGAGCTATGGGGGAGAGATCCTGCTGTGCCCATAGAGGAGATGGTAATTCTTTGAAAAAAGGATTGTTCAGCTCCTACAGAGAGAGGCTCCAGGCAAGTATCAATTAAATTCATTACTATCATCAATAACTACTGAGCTCCTGTACAGGACAGAGCTAATAAGAGATACAATTAAACTCATGACACCAAGGAAAACAATTTTCTAGTATGTATCTTTGACTTAGTTTTCCAACAGTTTTTTTTTTTTGGAGGGCAGGCAATTTTGAAATAACAGAAGCTGAGAATCTTGGGCCTCATATAGATTGAACAGCATTGGTCTCTTCCCTTGGGGTGGGAGGAAGAGAAACAGCTGTTAATAGAATCAAGATCCAGTCTAAAAAAAAATGTCAGCGAGTGTCTTTTAAATCTGGTTTTCTTAACAGCTCTTTGGAGCCCTGTTCACAATGTGGTTGGTTTGTAATCGGATCTGTAGTCAGTCTTTTCCCCCAATGGTTCTGCACTCTCCTTGCCTAAGTGTTAAATTGATTTAGAGCCTGCACTTTAGAGCCATTTCCTAAAATGCATCTTTAGATTTCATTTCTGGAAAGCGCAGAATTTCTCTGGCTGAACATTCTCTTGAGCCTAAGCTCCACCCTTTATAATGCAGTACAGAAAATGTGATTCCATTGTCGATTTGTCCATGATACTGCTCTGTGTAACGGTCCCCTTCCTTGAAATGTCATTTCCAAGATATTTACAGAAGCCATTCAAATTGGAGGGAAAGGCTTAGAGAGATAGTCTTAATAAAAGGCAGAGTGTATCCCCCCCCCCCCGGCTTTTTTTCCAAAGCCCAAATTATCTTATTCAGCCTGAAGTAACTGTTTCAAGGAAAGTACTATATCTGTTCAACCAAGATAAAAAGCTATAAATGGTAATCTATCTAAAGTCTCTATGATTTTTGCATTAGGATATAATTTTCTAGGAATCCTAGGCTAGTCCTAGGAAGATTATAGTTTCTTTCTGTTGAGTTAAATTGGAGGGCTGTTTAGCTCAATGCCATGGTACCTGCTTTCCAGTGGCTATATGTGGGACCACACAGAAGTGTTTCCCTTTTATTGTTGCTGACTCTACAGGGTTTACTTTTCAATGCCATGGTGCAGTTGCCTTTCTGCATTTTAAAATCTCCCCCCCCTCCGTTTATAATTATACAAGAAAAGACATTAAATTTAATTGTAACTTTGGCCCAGATCCAAAGTAAGTACATAATTTTTGACTTAGAGGTCAACTGGAGGAGAATGTAACTCACTCAACCATTTTATTTTTGGATAAGGAAACTGAGGCTCAGATATGTTAAGTGCTTCACCCAGACACATGGATGGTAAGTGTCAGAGGTGGAATTTGAATCTAGGACTCGGTGATTTCCTAGGCTTCCACACTATCCATTTACTATGTTGCCCACCATTAAGACAACACTTCATGAAGTTACTGAAGACAAGAAAAGACCTATATGTATGGAAATATTCACAGCAACATTATGTGTGATAACAAAAAGCTGAAAATAAAACATATGTCTAATATTTAAGGAATGGCTGAACCAACTGCTATATGTGGATATAATGGAATAGTACTGCTGAATAATATGGGAAAAGTATGGAGAATTGAGAAAGTCATGCAAAGACTACATGAAGTGATGAGAGGGAAGAAAAGAGCACCAGAGATCTCTGTACATAATGACTACACAGTATAAATAAAATCAAACCTGGAAGGTAACAATACTCAGGTTAAATACAATGAACAATAAGAGCCCTATATTAATAAAGTTAAAGAACACACCATTTCTTTCTGTTAACAACTGGCAAACTACAAAAGCTGTAAGTGGTATGTTCCATTGGTTGTAAACATACCATTAGGTAGTTTTGCTTAATTGTTTCTAGGGAATATGCCTGATAAGGGGGCTTACTGAGGTTTTGGGAAGTGTCTGTAGAAAACAAAATGTATTGACAAATTTAATTTTTAAAAAAGATCACTTTTTTGAAGTCTACAGGAACAGTCCACATTTCAGTTGAGATTCTATCTACAGCAAGAAAATTCATTTAATGAGGGCACTGGGGCTAGCACAGAAGGCATAGTTGATTGGATTCACACTCTCGAAATGTAGAATAGCTCCTGTCAATCCATACCCCAGATGTATCATTTTGGGGTCAGTTGTGTCTCATTGTATAGACATAGCCTTTAGGTCACCCATAATTTTGATTCTTCCAAAACTGTAGCATTTCACAAATTACATCTTTTTATTTCTGTGAGTCACAGGATACAAATAATCTCCAAAGATATAAAATTGAGCATCACTCAGAAGGCAGGATGATGGGTGTGAGTAGGCTACAACAAATGGAAAACTTACAAAAGAAGACTAGAATGAAGGATATAATTAAAGATATGTATAACAAAAAGATGGTATGGTCACATAGCAAGAGCAAAGGCAAAAGCAAGAAATGATCCATGGGCTCCACGGGTAGCCTTGTGATGCCAAGAAAAAGCAAGGAAGGCTACCAACACATAGAGTGGACCTTCTAGAGTTAGCTTATGAAATGTCATGGATAAGAGTCACATCAGGTAGTCAGGAATAGAGAGATGTTGACCATCCAAAGTGATGAACTCACAGATACATTTATGTTTCTCTTAGGTGAGGAGTATCACCAGACTAATATTGGTATTGAAAAGGTGAGTCATTTCAGGTAACAGATTTCAAGATCATTGAACAGATTGGCATTGTCAACACTGGAGAGAAATATCGTAGATAACCTATGACTAGTGATGCTATGGAGAAGTGACCTAAAAGAAGATATCTAGGAGATGTATCATTGGAAAAGGAGGCAAAAAAGAGTGAGAAATAATAGATGAACAGTTTAAGTCTTATAGTGGTACCTGAAATGATTATAATAAAGGATTCCTCCAGAGTCTTCTAGATCATAACATCATGGAGTTGGAAAGGAAGCTTAGAAGGCATCTAGTGCAACACCTCATTTTGTAGATGGTGAATCTGAGGTCCAGAAAAGGTTTGCCCAGGGTCATACAGGTGATGTGTCAGAGGCATGATTTGAATTCAAGATCTTTGATCTAGAGTTAGAATTCTTTGGTTGATTCCTATCTATAACATTGTACAGAATACCCCATCAATAAGATCATGGACTCATTGAAATATTATCTTGTTTATTCACTGATGCATTCGACAAGCATTTATAGTGTACCTACTATATGCCCTGCACTGTGTAAGCTGGCAATCCAAACACAAAAAAAGCCTTCAAGGAGCTCACATTCTGTTGGATGTGTTGTTTTAGAAGACACAGCCTAAAAGTCTTACTTACAAAGCACTGATGTTTATGGATATATATTTTTAAAATCTTCTACCCACACCAGGCTTCCGTGGCCTAGGTCTACATTTCTAGGCCTACTCCACATTTTGTTCTTAATTATCATCACACCACATACCTTCACAATCCATTTTCTGCCCTATACACAACCAGAAATGAACTTAAAATTTCCACGAAGTACATCTAATGAAGCAATAAAAGCAAGTGAGTCATCAAATAAAGAAGATGGTATAGCAAAAAAATATGAACTTACTTTTTTAAAATGGTTTACAACCTTGAAAATGAAGATAAAAAGGATTTGGCAAAGCTTTTATATTGGAGCAATAAAGTCTTTACACCTTTGTACAACAGCCTATACTCTTCTAAAAGGGTTGTAAGGTTCACAAGTAATTTGGAATACAATGACCTAGGTGAACCTGTTGACTCATAATCTCCATGGGACCATTTGGTCTTTCTTGTTTGTTGTTCACTTGATGCGTTTTGCTAGAATACTTGCTGGCCCACATCACCTTTCACAGAAATTATTGAACCAAAGAAACTCTGTGACCCAGAAAGGTGAGCAAAACAATCAAAACAAAACATTAAGGCAAAGAAGAGAAAAGAATAACCAATGGTTAAATTGTGGAACCTTCAGGAAAAAAGACTTCTAAAACTTGCCTTCCTGTTGATGGGCCAAGCAATTAGCACCATCATTTTAGAAGTAATGAAAAGAATGTTAAAAATACTATTAATAAGTCCATGTTTCATGTTGCCTCCATAGCCACAATATAAGCTCCTTGAGGGCAGGCACTGTTTCATTTTTGCCTTTGGTTCCTGACATGTTTGTTGTTTTTCAGTGATTCAGTTATGTCTGACTCTTTGTGATCCCACGGACTCGTCCATAGAGTTTTCTTGGCAAGGTTACTGGAGTGGCTTGCTATTTCCTTCTCCAGTGTGTCCCCATTTTACAGATGAGGAACTGAGGCAAACAGAGGTTAAATGATTTGCCCAGGGTCACACAGCTAGTAAGCGTCTGAGGTCACATTTGAACTCAGATCTTCCTGGCTCCAGGCCTGGTACTCTATCTGCTGTACTACTTAGCTGACCCTTTTTGGTACATAGAAGGTGCTTAACAAATAAGTGTTTATTAGTTGGTTAGTAATAGCTCACTTTTCTTTTTCATGAGATTCTGTGGCCTAAACCATCCATCACCTGGTAGGTAAATCTTGTGATGATTTTACTGTCGTAATAAAAGCTCTGAGGCTAATTGATTTAGAGCTAGATTGATAATGAAGCCAAGTTAGACCTCGCCATTGCATAATTGAAGAAACTGAGGCCCAGAAAGTTGAAGTGACTTGAATAATGTCACTGAGTAGTAAGAGATAGAGCTGAGGTTTCACTGAAGTCCTTTCTCTGCAAAAGCCAGCGTGCTTTCCCCTGGACCATGCTGCTATCCTCTACTTTTCACACAAGCTAGTAGACTTGTTGTGCTCTAACCCTTTTCTGAGCATCCCATTTCTCGTGTCTGAGCCTTTGTATAGGCAGTGTCTGTAGCCATAATGGCTTTTGTTTTCTTTGAATGGCTCAGCTTGCCTCATTGAGCCTCTGGACACTGTGGCTTGCTCTTCCGGGGCAGGAGGCCCGGAGAGCATGCCGGGAAGCAGACAGCTTCCTGTGTGAGGAGTCATGGGGCTGGCTGAGGGGAGGTGTTAGCTCCAGAACCTGGTCTATGCTAGGGGGAGGGGCCAACTCAGGAACCAATCGGCCCTGGTCATTTGGGCGGAGCTTGATGATGTCAAAAACCCTATAAGAGGGGAGAGGACAGCTTGAAGATTCTTTTCCTTTTCCGGTTGGAGCCAGCGACAGTTACGACAGTTACGTCAGTTACAGCGACCGTTACATCGTCAGTTACAGTTGCAGCTTCAGTTACAGACACAGACACAGCTGAGGCAGGAGCTGCCAGTAGCAGAGCTGATCTACGGGAGGAAGCTGAACAAAGACTTCAGTCCAGTGGGTAATCTTATTACCATAAAAGGGGGAAACATGATTTTGCTTTACGCAATCATGTTTCTCTGTAGCCTCCTGGTTACTCTTTCAAGGCGTACTTATTGGGCCTGGAAGATTATGATCAACATATCAAAATGGGGCTTCTGGTTCATGGGTTGGTTACTGTGGAGCCTAAATAAATGTTTTGATTCTTCTGCCTTCTACTTTGAGAGTTTCTTATATCCGGCGGTTCCGAACCTTTCAGACATGTTTATGATCCTCTTTGAGATTATAAACTCTGCCCTCCTGATACAGTGTCTCACACCTGGAATGCATTCTCTCATCCCTAGGACCTCTTAGAATCAATGAGAAAATTTCCTGAGCTCTTATGATGTGCCAAGTACTGATGATACAAGTACAAAAGTGATTATAATACAATATAATATCATACCGTGTGATACAAGTAAGAAGAAAGAAATAGTCACTGCTCTCAGGGAACTTATAATCTAAAGGTAGGGGAGGAGAGGAGACAACACACAAAAGCAATCTGAAAAGGACAGAGGAGCACAGGGTACTAGCCTCCAGGGCATTATGACTGTGGACTCAAAACCAACTAGAGCAGCTGATAGGAAATTAAGAGTTGGCTGAGCTTTTGGCCCTTCTTTAAAAAGAGACTTGGGGAAGAAAGAGGCAACTGAGGATACAGATGAGGTATGAGTACCAAAGCTCAGCCATCTTTGTGATGATGCATTTCCTGGTGATGAGCTTATTCTTGGGGCTGGGAGGGATGATGGTGGTGGAGTCAAAAACAAACAGGGCAGCTGATAGAAAATCAAAGTAAAAGACAGTTCTTATCCCCAGGTCCCATTAGAGGAGACAACACCTATAGGGCCTAGGTTGTTAGGGATGGGCACTTTGGTCAGAAAGTGACAGAGAAGGTGAATGACACCAGAAGTGATTAGATTAGCAAGACTCATCCAGGAACAATAGCAGTATTGATATGGTTAGGTTTCCAGAGGCTCATCTCTGGAACTCCTTTTCTTGGGAAGTCTTCCCTGCTCCTCTTAGTTATTAGTACTCTCTCTATCCTCAAACTGTTTCCCCTAATAGAATATAAATTCCTTGGGGGTCAAGACTTTCATTTTTAACTATTTCTCTAGTTCTTTACCTATAAATGATTGATGGATTGAATTAACTCAAATCCAGAGTTGTGGAGTAAGAATTAGCTCAAAACACAACTTGTTAATGGTGATGATTATGATGATGCTCCTTTCTATTGTGTAGTATTTTGGAATTATATCTGGAATGAACACTTTTGGAAATGCAGTCCTATTTATTGATTTTCTGGTCAACAGATATTTTCCTAAAGGTCTGCTCTGATGTTGTTGTTGTTCAATCATGCCTGATTCTTCACGATCTCATTTGGGGTTTTCTTGACAAAGATACTGGAGTGGATTGACATTTCCTTCTCCATATGAAGAAACTGAAGCAAAGAGGTTAAGTGACTTGCCAGCGTCGCACAGTTAGTAAGTGTCTGAGGTTGTATTCGAACTCAGGTTTTCCTGACTCTGGGCCTGGTACTCTATCCACTGTACCACCTAGCTGCTCCCTGCTCTGACTAGGCATTCTTATCCCCACTTTAAAGGAAACTGAAATTCAGAGTGACTGACTTGGGCATAGTCATGTAGCTTGTAGGTGTCTGAGGAGGGATCCCAACCTTGACTTTCCTGATTTTAAGTCTGGTCCACTGGCTCCCAGGCTGCATCTCACATGGGAGAGAGGGTGCAGGAGCAAAACATAATAATAAAATAAAAAAAATAATAACTGAGATGGAAGTGCATTTGTGTACTTTTCCTCTTAAGTCACTGCTTGAGGACTTTAACCACAACCACAACAGTTTATTAACTAACTCCCTTAACTATAGAAGTCATGCACTGGGCATGAAAGATGGCAGCTCCTGGCTCCAATGAGCTTATACTCTAAGAAGGAGTCTCTGATTTCTGAATAGGTAAGTAGCAGAGGATGATGGGGGCAAAAGAGGCAATGAGAACATGTACTTTAGGAAGATTTAAGGTAGATGAGGTGGGAGACAGCACTTTCAACTGAGAGAGAAGAATATCAAAGAAGGGTCATATGCTCATAGAGTAATGGATTTAGAGTAAGAAGATTAAGAATCCATCTAGTCAAATGCCTTAATTTTACATATGAGAAAACAAAGGTCTAGCAAGGGTAATTGATGTACCTACGGTCATGCAGGTAGTATTTAAGAGAGTCAGGATTTGAACCAATGTCCCTAGACTCCAAATACAGGCCGTCTTCCCCTGAACCATACCATTTCTCAGAGGCTTCAAGACATGGTACACGAGCAGTGATTTAAAACTGTGATGATTGTTTTAACACAGATAGGTTTTCCTCGTTCTTCCTTGTTGGATCTTCATTCTACTGATTGGGTATATCCCCCAATGTCCTATCCTAGGGCTCTTTTCTCTATACGATTTCATCAATTCTTACAGGTTCCAATTGTCACCTTTATATTGGATGATCTCCAGATCTATATATCCAGCCTGTCTCTCTCCTGAGATACAGTCCCCTCATCATGTCCAGAATGAAGCTCATTATCTTTCTTAATTTTCTTCCAAACATCACTATTACTTTTGAAGTCACCACTATTCTCTAAATCACTCTTAAAGCCTTGATATTATTCTTGGCCCCTTACTCTAACTCACCACACATAGCCAATCCATTGTCATATCTTGAACTTTTTACTTTTACAACATCTCTCAAACACATCCTCTTTTCTTTATTTCTGTAGCTACTACCCTCATTCAAGGCCTGAAAACCTCTCTCTTGGATGACTACAATAGACTTAGAATTGATCTCTGTGCCCCCAGTCTCTCCTCACTCAGATTCATTTTTCAGCTGTTAAAAAAATCAATTTTCTTCTTTTTCTGGATTTATGTATTTTTGTTTATTATTTATTATTTCACTGCTTCTCCCCTCTTGTTGAACAATTAAAAATACACCCTCACAACAAACACTCATAGCCCAGAAAAGCAAATGCCCACATTGGCCATATCCAAAACTATATTGCTCATTCTGGATTTTAAGTCCTTCACCTCTTTGGAAAGAGATGAGTTGTATGACTCATATCCAGTTCTCTGGACTTGTGATTTATCATTGCATTAATTAGAGTTCTAAAGACAAAGTGATTTTTCTGAAACATAGGCCTGCGTTTGTAATCCTCTTGCTCAATAAACACCATTGATCCCTCTAGGATCAAAAATAAAGTCCTCCATTTGGCATTCATATTCTCAATAATCTGTCCTATAATAGGGGTCTGGCCCATGTGCAGGGTCTCTACTGGCTTTTTCCCACATGGAGACACGGGGGCCTGTTCTCTGCCTCTAGAAGAGTAGTAATGACATAGAATGGAAGTGACCTGGAGAAACTCGGGAGCATGTATGTATGAATATTCTGTACCGGGTTCTGGTTGATGAAGAGGTGATCTGATTGGCTGTGGAAATGTTTTAAAAGGCTTGCCAGCTTCAGCCACTGCCTCTTTGCCTCCCTGTTCTTGGGGCAGCTCAGCAATTCTTTTGCACATGGTGATTGGTGACGGGAGTGGAGCCTATGACTAGGTCCAGATGATGCCTCAACATCCTGGCATTCTAGAATTTGGGATTGTCCCCAGTGAGGCATTGATACCCCAGAGTTATGAGAGGAGTGGAGACTAACTCAGCATCCTGGGGGTCCAGAGCCCAGGAATGCAGTCAATGTGGAATTCTCAAGAGTGCCCTGACAAGCAAGAAGTAATGTTCAGGACGTTAGCCCAGTGGTAGCTGAGATAAAGACTCATCCAGCAGTGATGCAGCTTTTGAACATGAACCAATGCTACAATGCTATGTCTGAATGCTGTTAAATCGAGCCTCTCTCTCCCCTAGAGACTGAAGTGGTATAGGAGAGAATATTCCCCAAAAGCATTATGATAAACATTTATACTTTGCAACAAATTCTAAGAAAATAAATTTTTATAAAAAGCTACCAGATATTATGGGCAGCTAGGTGGTGCAGCAGATAGAGTGCCAGTCCTGAAATCAGGAAGACTCATCTTCATGAGTTCAAATCTGACCTCAGACCACTTCCTTGTTGTGTGACCCATGGCAAGTCACTTAACCCTGTTTGCCTCAGTTTCCTTATTTGTAAAATGAGCTGGAGAAGGAAATGGCAAACCTGATGTTAAGTGGTTAAGTTTAACAGAAACACTACATGCTGGCATCTAATTAAGGAGAGAACATAGCCAATGGGGGTTAGGGCCAATGGCAGTAAAACAAGAACCCACCAAACCCTTCAAGGTGCCCTAGAATCCTGCTACCCTGTAGCAGCCTAGCTTTGGGAGAGTGAACTAAAATATATGCTGCAATACCTTTTCAGTGTTTTTAACCTGATCCCTTCCTACTTTTCCAGGCTTCTTATGTTCCACATACTCTAGAACCCAGCAACATCGGCTTCCTTGTTATTCCTTTCACAAGACACTCTGTCTCTTAACTCCAGGGATTTTCCTTGGCTGTCTTTCTCTCTCCTCACCTGCACTTAGCTTCTTTTAAGTCTCAGCAAAACTCCCACTTTGGGTAAGAAGCTTTTCCCAGTTTTCCTTGCCTTTGAGATTATCTGCAATTTATCCTGTATAAATCTTGTTTGTATGAAGTTATTTGCATGTTGTTTCCATCATTAGATTGTGAGTTCCTTAACAGCATGGACTGTTTTTTTTTAACCTTTCTTTGCATCTCCAGAACTTAGCACAGTGCCTGACACATAGCAGATGATTAACAAATACTTATTGACTGACTGACTAACCATTTATTCTGTCCACAATTCAGCCACACCAACCCACTTGCAGTTCTTTGAATTGGATGCTCCATCTCCTCTTTCTGTGACTTTTCACTGTTGTCTGTCATACCTGGAATGCTCTGATTCCTTCAAGAGTGAACTCAAATCTCGCTTTCTGCAGGAGGGTTTTCTTGGGTCTTCATAGCTGCCAGAACCTTCCCCACTAAGTCACCTTTGATCTACTCTGTAAGCTTCTTGAAGGCAGGGCATGTATCTGCATTTTTTTTGTCTTTCCTTTCCCATTTAGTACAACATCTCACACATAGTAAGTGTTTAAGAAACACTTATTAGCTAATAGACTAACACATCTCAGGCATAGGGGAAAGAATCTGTTTTAATGTATGGAGTCTGGAGATCACATGTTGAGTTTGGAGAAAATCTAGTACGATTGGTTGAAAAATGGGTGTGCAAAGAGAAGTTATGTGAAATATGTCTGGAAAGGTTAGCTGGAGTTGTATTGCTGAGAACTTTTAAGAGTTGTGAGGGAAGATATGGACTTCATAATAACCTGAAAAGACCTACATTATATGATGCTGAGTGAGAGTGGCAGAACCAGGAGAACATTATATACAGCCACAGACATATTGATTCTGTGATGACTAACTTTGATAGACTTGGTTCTCCTCAGCAATATAAGGCTCAAAGACAGCTTCAAAGGACTCATGATGGAGAGAGCTAGCTACATCCAGAGAAAGAACTGTGGAGTCTGAATGTACACTGAGGCAAACTATTTGCTCTCTTTCTTTTTAGTTTCATTTTTTCTCTCTCATGATTCATTCCATTGGTCATAATTCTTCTTTGCAACTTGACTATTGTGTAAATAAGTTTAATGCGAAGGTTTATGTAGAATCTATATCGGACTGCATGCCATTTTGGGGAGGGGGGAGGGGAGGGAAGGGAAGAAAATTTGAAACTCAAGAACACGTAGAACTAAGTACTGTAAACTAAAAATAAAAAATCTGATTAAAATAAAGAGTTGCCAGACTCAGACACTTATTAGCTGTGTGACCCTGGGGAAGTCATTTAGCCCTGTTTGCCTTAGTTTCCTCATCTGTAAAATGAGCTGGAGAAGAAAATGGCAAACTACTCCAGTATCTTTGCCAAGAAAACCCCAAATGAGGTCGTGAAGAGTTGGATACAATTGAACAACAACAATAATAAATGTTTGTTCTCTTCCCTTAAATACATTTTTGGGCTAAGGTGTTTGTTTTCTCTTGTACTGGGAGGCACTGAAAATATTTGGTCAGGGTACTGTCATGGTCAATGGGTATATTAGGGAGGATTGTTTTGAGAACTTTAAAAAGTAAATTTGTTTTTAATTAACTAGTGTTTCTCTTTTCTCTCCTGCCTACCTTCCCTCAACACCTATTGACAAATTAAAAAAAAAAGAAAAAGAAAACTTTTTAACAAATGTGCATGGTGAGGCGAAGCAAATTCCCACATTGGCCAAGCCCCCAAATTTGTAGCTCATTCCTCCTATTGAGTCCAATACCTCTTTGTCATGCAGTAGGTTTTATTCTTCATCTCTGGTCCTCTACTGTCACAGTAACTCATTACATTGATCAGAGTTCATAAGTCTTTCAAAGTTAGTTTTTATCATGTTATCATATAAATTGCTTTCCTGGTCCTGCTCATTTTCCCTTTTGTCTATTCAAACAAGCCTTCCCAGATATCTCTGAAACCATTTTTTTCTATTATTTCTGGCTGCACAAAAATATTCCATTCAACCTTCATGCTATATTTTCAGTCATTTCCCTATTGATGGGCATCACCTTAGTTTCCAATTCTTTGTCTTCAAAACAACTACTATCAATATTTTCATGAATACTTTGCCCTTTTCCTCTTTCTTTGATACTCTATGGTGGGTATCAGCCTGGTAGTGATTTCACTAGGTCAAAGGGTAAGTGCATTTTAGTGACTTCAGGGACATATTTCCAAATTGCTTTTGTTTTGGGTGTTTTTTGAAAACTGGTTTCAAGTCTGGAAAGTCTTTTCCTTCCAAAGGGCTGTCTTCTTCAGTTGGCCCTTTTGGGCCTCACAGAATCACAAAGGAAGCTTTTTTTCTCAAAATCTTTGCATGGTTAAGGCTTAGTATATTTCTTGTCACAAAGAATGGGGGAAGGGGGTTAGAACTGTGATTTCATTGCATAAGGAATTTCTACTGAGGATACCCTTTATTAATAAGGACCAGCCCTTTCTCTGTAACTCATAGTAGGATCATAGCATCACAGGATCATAAGTTGAAATCTGAAAAAGACCTCAGAGACCACCTAGTCAATCCCAAATCCACTTTATAGATAAGGGAATTAAAGCTTTCTGAAATAAAACTATTTTCCCTGGGTCACACAGTCAATCTGTGTCAGAGGCAAACTCAAACACAAGTTTGAATCTTCTGGGCTCCTGTACAGACTGTGTGATTGACTTGAGGGCTCCCCGTTCATTGTATAGCTAGCATTCATTATAGTTGACATTTTAATATTTTCAAAGCACTTTACAAATATGACTTTACTTTAGTCTCACAACCACCTTGGGAGGTAGGTACTATTATTACCCTCATTTTACAGATGAGAACACTGAGGCATAAGGAGGCTAAGTAACTTTCTTAGGTTCACATGGCTAGTAAGTGTCTGAGGCTGGATTTGAAATGAGGCTGGATTTGAAATCAGGATTTCCTCACTCCAAGTCCAGTGCTCTATCCACTGTGCCATCCAGCTGCTTTATAGTAGTTAATTTCAGTGGAATGTTTTCTCTTAGTATCTACTCTGGATTGGAACTTCTCGAGAACAGTCATTCTCATTCATGCTGGTAGTTACAGAATCCCAGATGTGTAGCTCATGGCTATAAGTCAGTTAGTTCTGAATTTATTTTTAATCTTGAGAAAATATCTCTTATGAACAAGCATTGACTAACTCACAAGCCCCAGTGAATATTATCTAGTCCCCTCATGTGCTTTGTGCAAAGCATGGAGAAGATATGGTTACTGGCCTGAAGGAGCTGACATAGCAAGAAGGAACCATTAGTTGTTTGTGGTCATAAAAACAAGAGCAAAAACTATGCAAAACCAAACCAAACCTCACCATAATTATTTGTATTGGAGAATGATTTTCTTTTCTGCTTAATTATAAAGGACTTCACGGAGAATGAGAGGTTTAGGAAAATCTAGGGAGGAAAGGAAGTTAAGAACAAGATCAGAAAATACAAAAACGAATACTTGCTCCAAATGTATAATATGCTTTAAAAAGAGCATAGGCTTAGTCTTTGGCTGATTAATCATTAATTAAATGATTAAATAAAATAAAATAAATTAATCATTAAATAAATAAACATTTATTAAGTTCTTACTATTTAGCTGATTAATTATTAATTAAATCATTAAATAAAATAAATAAACTAATCATTAATTAAATAAACATTTATTAAGTTCCTACTATGTGTCAGACTCTGCTAGGTGCTAAGGGAAAAGATGTGGAAAAGAGGAATAATAACTAGCATTTATAAAGCACTTTAATGTTTGCAAAGTACTTTGCATATATTATCTCATTTGATCTCCTAACAATCCTGGGATTGTTATTATCATCACTGTTTTATGTGAGGAAACCGAGACACAGATATGTTAAGAACTTTTCCAGGGTCATGCATCTGGTAAGTGGATGAGGTAGGATTTGAACTCAGGTCTTCCTGACTCAAAGTCTGACAGTCTATTATGCCACTAGCTTAAGACAGATTCAGAACTGGTTAGATGGCAAGACTCTAAGGGTAGTTTTTAATGGTTCAATTTTTTAAAGGAATAAATGTTTATGGATATTGTCTGTTTTCACAAAACCGAAATTTCTCCCTGTATCCCTCTTCCTCTCTTCTCTCAAAAAGCTATCCCTTAGAAAATAAATATTTTAAAAAGACAGAAGAGGAAAAAAATCAACAAAACCGATCAATATATTGAAAAAAAATTGACAATGCATGTAATGTTCCACAGTTCAGCAAAGGAGTGGTGGGAGACATCTTCTCATAACTTTCCTTTGGGGGTCATTTGTTCTTTGTAATTTTGCAACATTTATTTTCATTTGTTTTATATTTGTTACCTTTGTTATATTTCCTTTTACACTGTGTATACTATTTTCTTGGCTCTGCTTACTTTTCTCTGTATCACATCATTTAAGTTTTTCCATGTTTCTCTGTATTCATCATATTTGTCATTTCTTAGAACATAGTAATATTGCTTTCCATTCATGCATTACAGTTTCTTCAGCCACTCTGTAATCAAACGGGTACCTACTTTGTTAATGGTTTCGTGTCAGCATGGCAGAAGGTATCCAGAGGAGTATCCCAGGGAACTGTCCTTGGTTCTGTGCTGATTAACATTCTTGTTAATGACTTGGATCAGGGCATGTATATAGTCTGCTCACAAATTTGTAGCTAACACAAAGCTGGGAAGGAGAGCTAACATAGTAAATAACAAAGAGATTTTCAGGCTATCATTGAGCTGATATGATGAAATTCAATAGGCAACAACATAAAGTCTCACCTTGGGTATGGAAAACCAGCTACACAAGTGTAAGATGGGAGAAGCACAGATGGACAGATGTTTTTCTGGAAAGGATATTGATTTTTCATTGGGGTTGCAAAATCCATATGAATCAGCAGGATGATGTTGGTCAAAAAAAGCTTATGCAATCTGGACTGCATTAGGAGGGGCAATTGGGAGGGATAATTCCTCTGTACTCTGCCCTCATCAAACCTCATTAGGAGTATTGTGTTTATTTCTGGGTGCCAGAATATAAGAAGGATATTGATAAACTGGAAATTGTCCAGAGCAGGGCAACCAGGAGAACGAAAGGCTTTGAGTTCATGACATGGAATTGCTTAAAGGAATTGGGCATGTTTAAGCTGGGGAAGAGAAAGCTCAGGGAGACATAATAACTATTTTCAGATATTTGAAAGGCTGTGATGAAAAGGAGATTAGACTTATTCTTTTTCACCCCAGAGAGGAGAAATGAAAGCAGTGGGTTGAAGTTACAAAGGGGCAAATTTAAGTTGGAAGTCAGGAAGAACTCCTTAACAGTTAGAGTTGTCCAAAAGTAGAACGGCTTACCAAGAGAGATGATGGGTTCCCTCTAATTGGAGATCTTCAAGCAGAGGCTGCTTGGCCTTTGGGTCCCAACTTAGTGGTGGTTATCACAAAGACTCATTTGTAGATCATGCCTCATTTGGACATGACCTTTGCCAGACCAATATCATATAGGAACTCAGTTAAGTCTGAGCCAAATGTCACCTGAGAATCAAACCCATTTATATGGGACTCTCCTCATTGATGCTTGGAGCCTGCGAGAAGAGAAAAGTTGGTGAAAGCTTGAGAAAAGACATCCTGGTCTTTGAACTTCCAGCTTCAAGAGAAAAGATACGTATTCCAGATTTTCTTTAGGTCACTGAAAGGAGAGAAAGACTCCTGGAAGAAGCTAACATGTAGAGGAGCCGATAATCTCTAGCAGACAAATGAAATAGAACAAGACAAATATTCAGGCATGAGTTCTGGGGGGTGGGGAGGAGGTATCCCTCTTCCTGATTTAGTTCACACTGTGGTCTTCACCCCCCGGATACAGCAGGAAAGAACACATAGGAAAATAGAGTGTCTGTCTGGTTTTAAAGATATATTTGTTCTGGGTATGGAGTCAATCAGAGAAGATTACTCTCACCCATTTTATATGAAAAATATAGGATGCAGAGTGTCTCTATGTTAGATGATCTGGGCCTGCACAGGGCTAGCCAACCTATATTCTTATCCCCAGAGTTTAAGAAGGGAGAGCAAAATGTGGATCCTGAGTTATGGAGGGAAATATGTATACTTTTGATCTTGCTATATCTTTGAAGTAAAAATCCCTTTCTAAAAGCTAAGTGATTTTAAATGATTAAATGAAACTGGCGTACTAGTCATTCACTGGCAACTAGTAGTGTGTGTGTGTGTGTGTGTGTGTGTGTGTGTGTGTGTGTGTGTGTTACACAAGTGGGGGCTCGAGATAAGGCAGTAGAGAAGAAATACCCCTAACCCCTGTAACTCCTCCTAGAACCTTGAAAGGCGACTATAGTGGGCTTGACTCTTTGAGAATGGGTCAGAGCATACTCACTATACAATGAATGACATAATCTTTACTCTCAAGGAGCTTACATTCTAATGGAGAATATGAATATATTCTGTTATAAGTATATATGGAACAGATATACAGAGAAAAAATAGAAACAGTCAATTAATGTTAAGCACCTACTATATACCATTCATTGTGCTAAGTGTGGATATGAAGAAAGGTCAAAGTTCAGATTCTCAAGGACTTCATAGTCTAAGGGGGAGAGACAACATGCAGACAGCTATGTACTAGCAAGGTGTGTACAGGACAAACTAGAAATTACCAATAGAGAGAAGATATTAGAATTAAATGGGATTAGGAAAGGTTTCAGGTAGATGGTAGGATTTTACTTGGGACTTGAAGGAAGCCAGGGAAGCCAGAGATAAGGAGAGAGAACATTTCGTTTATGGAGGACAGTTGCAGAGTCAGGAAATGGAGTGTCTTGTTCTGGGAACATCTAGGAGGCTAGTGTCATTGAATTGAAGAGTATGGATTGGGGGTTGTGGTGTGTAAGGAGACTGTAAAAGTTGGTGGGGGTGGGGGAGATAGGTTGTGAAGGCCTTTGAACAGTAAAAGGAAGATTTTAAATGTGATCTTGAAGGTAATGGGGAACCACTGGTTTTTGAGTTGGGGGCGACATGGTCAGATCAGCACTTTATAAAGAGTACTTTGATATCTGAGTGGCAGATGGACTAAAATGGGGAGAGACTTGTGGTAGACAAACCAATCAGCAGTCCATTATAAAACATAAAGTAATTCAATACAAGAGAATTTGAGAGTGAGGGGGGATCAGAAAAGTGATGCTTGAGCTGCATATTAAAGTAAGAAAAGGATTTTATGAGGTGGAGGTGAGGAGGGAGTGCATTCTAGGCATGGGGGAACAACCCCTAGAGGCACAGAAATGGGCTATGGAATATTGTTTGAGGAACAGTGAGATCATTTTGTCTGGATTCCAGATTGCAGGAAGCAGAGTAATGTCCAGTGAAACTGGAAAGATAGGTTGGTGCCAGGTTGTGAAGGGCTTTATAGCCTAAACAGGGACTTGAATTTTGTCCTAAAGGTAATAGGGAGCCACTAAACTTGAGTGAGTAGGGAAATGACACAGTCAGTTTATCGTTTAAGGAGAATCATTTTGTTGGCACTGTGTAGGATGGGTTGGATTGAGGATATGCTTGAAGCAGTGAGATCAATTAGGAGGTTGTTGCAATCATATAAGTAAGAAGTAAGGAGATAACTACAACAGATATGCAATAGACTTTTTTTTGGATTTTTAATATGTATTTCCTTGTAACCTGGTTGCCATTAATATAAATACCTTATGCTTTATTGTGTACATTGTATATGGTCTGGGCTTCCTTTAAGAAGGTACATAGTAGTTTCCATTTTGATTAACTCTGAATCTGGACACTTTAGGAGTTCTATGAAAAAAAGGTTTGTTTTAATGTGTAGTTGGGAGTAAATCCACTATGAAAATTCATCCGATCATTGAACTGTTAACAATTTAAAATTGTTTATTGAAGAACTGAAGACTTTTAAAAATGGTTCTTTGATTACAGATCATTTCCAAAAGTGGTTTTGTTTTCAGTTTTATTGAACTCAAGATAGATGAATACATATCTATAGATACACACACATGTGTATGTTTACATATGTAAGCACGTATGTATATGTATTTCCATATATGTGTATGTGTATATGTGCCCATATGTGTGTGCCCATCAACTTTTTCCTCAAATGATTCAGACTTCCCTTGGCAGTCACATCTCTTAACAAAATGGTGGAAAGGGGATTGGGGAAAATAAACAGAACCAACTATCTGGCTTCTACTTTGTCCATTGCTCTAGTATATTCCTGTTGTCAAGGCTGTCCAAAACAATATGGCATGATGTTAGCTCATGCTTTAAATGTTAAACTGATTACATCCATGTATTTGTATTTTTGTTTTTGACATTGTCAAAGTGCTATGGGAAATTAAAATAACACAAAATTAGAAAAAAATAAAGATGATTTAAAAACAAATGAAAAAAGAAGTAAGGAGAATTTGAACTGAGGCTACAATTGGTCATATAAGAGAGATGATATAATTGGAAGGGGTGTTAGGGCTAATCTATTTGGATCCCTTTATTTTAAGTTGTTAAAACTGAGACTTTGGTTTGCCCAAGGTCACCTGGGGGCAAGTAGTAAATAAGGATTCAAAGCCATGTTTTGAATACAAGAATGCTTTCTCCTACCCCATCTTGCCTCTTGAAAGAATTTTTGACTGACTGGTAAAGGAACTAAGGTTATGGTAGTACAAGCCTAGAACACTGACTGCTAGTAACTCAAAGAATCTATTTTATAGACTATTTGTAATTCAGAGATGGTTTGAGACTCCAAGACCAGATATGTCAAAATATAAATGGAAGTATGTATGAAGGCACAGTAGGAGCTGGTTACCACCCTTTTGTCCCCAGGAGCTGATTACCACAAGGTAGACAAGTCACAAATGCTGCACATTGGAACAAGAATACCATTCACTGTTTGTTAAGCTAGTCTCAGTGGCACCACCATCTGAGACAGCCGCTAATCCTTTAAAACTTTTAAGGAAAATCGTTGAATTGGGCCAAAGAGAAACTTGATTAATAACTTATTTCAATAATAAAGAGGCAGTGCATTGTTGGCAAACAATGGCCAGCAACTTTATTTAAAAGTGTAAAAACCATTTTTAGCTCACATGCTCTACAAAAACAATAGGTCGCAGGCTGGACTTTGCTTGTTGGTTGTAGTTTGCTGAGCCCTGGAGTAGTGGGCAGAGCACTGGACTTGGAGTCAGGAACATCTGGGTTCAAATCCTGGACATTTGTTCCCAATTTTGATTATCTTTCATTAACTTTCTATTTCTTTTCCTTCCTTCCCTCCTTTATTCCCTCCCATCCCCATTTCTTGTTGACTGATTGCTTAATAAACAGAGTTGTCTATTACAATAAGGGCTACACTATTGAAGTCCTCTATAATATTGGAAACTACTTTTTCAGCATCCAGCCTAACACAGGCATCATTTACAAATTCATTATCCTTGTGCTATGACTAAGTCAAGGGGAAGGTGCCTTCTGTATTGGGACCAGGGCTGGCGTATATAGTCCTCAAAGAAGGACTCTAAGACTCTTGATCTAGAGCTGAATGGTGCCCCACAGCTCACCAAATTCAGCCTCTCTCATGTTACAGCTGAGAAAACTGGGCCCCAGAAAGATGAAGTGATTTGCTCATATTGTGTCACATAGATCGTGTAGAATTTGAGCTCAGGTCCTATGACTCCAGAGTTGGTTCTCTTTCTACTACACCATGCTGCCACTGGTATGATGTGGGTTCAACCCTCATGGAGCTTCTACTTGTACTTGTATTGCCAGTGTCTAACATAGTGCCTGGTACATAGTAG
The DNA here is from genome assembly GCF_011100635.1 of Trichosurus vulpecula. Classification (NCBI taxonomy): domain Eukaryota; kingdom Metazoa; phylum Chordata; class Mammalia; order Diprotodontia; family Phalangeridae; genus Trichosurus; species Trichosurus vulpecula. Next base: position 224,945,720 of record NC_050577.1, on the reverse strand, counting down.
GCACTTAATAAGGCTTTCTTTCCTTCCTTTCTTCCTTCCTTTTTTCCTTCCTTCCTTCCTTCCTTTCTTCCTTCCTTTTTTCCTTCCTTCCTTCCTTCCTTTCTTCCTTCCTTTTTTCCTTCCTTCCTTCCTTCCTTCCTTCCTTCCTTCCTTCCTTCCTCCTTTCCTTCCTTCCTTTCTTCCTTCCTTCTTTCCTTCCTTTCTTCCTTCCTTCCTTCCATCCTTTGACTGTGCAGTGAGGTCACTTGAGCCATGTAGCCTGATCTTGGTTATCATCCTGGTTGCCTTCATAATGTGTGTGGTGAAGCCTCAGCAGAACATCTAAGTGAGTGAGTGACCTCCTTAATTCATGACTTGTCTCTTGAGGGTGGATATATGGCCCATCCTCAGGACCATTTGTTAGAGGTAGAAGGTGGGTCTCCTAATCTGTCAATCCTGTCAATCTGTTTCCTCCTTGATCCCTGGAATTCATTCCACCCCACTACTTTTGACTCCCATTTTTTCCAGGAAGAACATGATGCTTCTTTGGTAGGGAACAGAGCCAAACAGGAAAGTAAAGTGATCTTTTTGCAAGACTGCCTTTGGGCAAGGCTAATGGTGTGGGAGACTAGGGAGGAACTGGGCAATGAGAGCAAAAGCATTAGTGCATGAGGCCCTAATGAGGCAGCATGGAGATGATGCACGCAGAACAGGGCATGGGAGGGAAGGGAAAGAGCAGTAGTGAATAAGGATAGTGATCGTTGTTGCTACACCAAATCCCCAGGAAGGTACTGTCATCATCCTCTAAATTAGCCATCTTATTAAAAGGTGTTCTCTGACCCTAGTTATGACTCTGAATCTGATAAAAACTGCAAAAGATTCATATCCTAGTCCACAACACTTAAGGGAATTCCTTTCCTTCAGCATAGGGGTACTTTACCACAGGTCCTTGAGCTTAAAAACAACAACTGTATTTTGATATAATAAGTTTTCTTTATAATCCTATGTATTTTATCCTGTGCATTTAAAAACATTATTCTCAGAAGGGGTCCATGGGTTTCACCAGATTGACAAAACATTTAAATATACAAATAAATCTTAAGAGCTCCTGCTCTTGTTTTTCTGCTTTCCCTAAAGATCTACACAGTCCACAAGGCTCACAGTACCAGTGAAGAGAAAGGTCCAAGAGACAGGCTTCTGCTTCTTCTTTCCATGGGGGCTGAGAGCAATGTCTCATGCTTCTTCCTATGTCCAGGCTGTGAGCCACCCTCCACTCCCCACTATTAGCTTATGGCTCTGAGTCTCTTCCCTGCTATCTCTGCTTTTACACCCCAGAAGGGGGTCCTTTTTCTTCTCCCTTTGCTCTTTCTAGGGCATTTTTTAATGGCTCTTCTTTCTCTTGCGTATCTTCCTTTGGTGTTTTCCATCTGTTTTAAAGGCTCAGCTTAAGTGTGTTAACTGAATCAATGTAGAGGCAATTAATGGATCCCTACTACTTCTGTGATGGCTTAGCTCTGGACTTCTTCAATGGACCATGTCAATGGAACAATAAGAACTTAGGTCAATTTGAATCCAGAACTTGTCAAAGAGTTGGCCAGGGTATTTCTTGCTTTATTTAAGACTCAGTTGAGGGTAGAGGGGCTAACTTGATTTCTGGTGTGAACAGTTATATAACTCAGAATTCCAGTACCTGGGGCAAATTCATGTGAGGTGATAGGTATGAGGTTCTCCTAAATATGATTATTCCTGCAAAGTGGACTAGAGCTATTGATCATAAGCATTAAAGATACCAAAGAACATGAACTCCAGAATACTTGAAGGGAACCAGGATTGGGGTGAGATAGACAGTTATAAATAAGGTACCAAATTTGTTGAGGAGGAGGGAAGGTGACCTAGAGGTCCATAGAGGACAGCAGCAAAGTTTTGAAGACTATAGAGTCAACTTTAAAGAACACATGAAAGCTGAGTGGGAGTAGAGAACCAGGAATGATATCAACTTTTCCTTCTTGTTCTAGAATGGTAGGAGGTATGAGAGAAAGGACAGCCAGTCTTGGAGAGGGTGCCAGGAGAGGGGACGTCTTCAGGAGAAAGCTATGTTTAAACAATCACCCAAAAGTGGGAGGAATTCAAGAGGAAGATGTTTATAATGAAAGGAGTTTTGTAATTAGCAGGAAAGATTTCCAGAAAATAGAGGGGAGGAAGAGACCATGGAAGGCTAGAGAGTGTAGGGGAATGGTTTCAAGGTAAGTAGCCTTACAAAGAGTTAATCTGACCATGGGAGCAGGTGAGGTAGAGAGAGGTAATCAGTTTTCTTCCTCTTCTTACCCAACCTTTGTGGATAGTGGTCCTGCTCCCTTGCATGACACCCTGCCCCCACTTGGTCATGAGGTGATGGAACATCTTGAGGTCTAGAGATGGTGATCTCTAGACCACAGTGGAGAGAGAAGTATCCCTGGAGAAAGAATCCCTGGCTGCCTCACTTAGAGTTATAGCTCTCAGTCTCACCATACCTGTTAAAGAAATGTCTTACTGACTTTTTAAAAACTTTACTGTCATTTTTCATACCCTTCCTCCAAGAAGCAGAGTCAAGTAAAACAAACCAAAGACTTGATAGAAAATCCCTCCTTCCCCATCAAAATCCATCACACCTCTCATCAGTTCTCTGGAGTCAGTATTATATGCCTTGATTTTTCAAAATGAGAAACTTTGGTGTAGGGAAAAAATGGATAGATGCAAAAGGATTTGACACAACATAGAGTGTTTCTTTGAGAAGTGTTGCTTTAAAAAAAGAACAAAAAGATCTCTTTGGAACACACACTATGAAGAAAAATGCCTTGGAGCTACAAAAAGTGGATCGGTGTGAAGGGGAGCACGTTTTCGTGTTCTCATAAAATTAGCCTTGTTCGTTGGTGAGAAGGCTGAGAGGCTCTCGTTTTATTTCTGGCTTTGCTGTTAATTTGTTCTGTGACCCCGGAGGTCCCTGACTTCACTTTTCTGGTATTTAGTGTTTCTTATTTTTAAGAATCAGATTCTTTTACCTATTTTGATCTTTCCCTCAATCATAGTATAAAAGAGAAATGAAATGATTAATAAAAGAGTCTTGAAAGTGCCTTAAAAGGAGGATAGAACTATTATTGAAAATACAAAATTCCCATTGAGACCATGTGTAAAGAATAAAAAGCCATAGAATAAAATGAAAATTCTACTTGCCCTTTTTTTCTTGGGAAAAAAATTAAGTTCTTAATATTGCTTTTGGCTAGCTGCTAACTATTTAGTGCCTGGTATATAGTAGGCACTTAATAAATGCTTGTTGAATGACTGACTATTCTGTCCATAAAAACACAAGAAGTGTTTATTAGAAGCTTATTATGTGCCAGGCACTATGATAAGCTCAAAGAAAGACAATAATAGTTTCTATCCTCAAGGAGCTCATAGACTAATGAGGGAGATGGTATGTAAATAACTAGGAACATATTAGTTATATACCAATTACATGAGGAGTAATGTGGGAAGGGGAGGTAGCTAAGTGGCTCAGTGGATAGAGCAGTGGGCCTGGAGTCAGGAAGACCCGAGTTCAAATTTGGCCTTAGAAACTCACTTAGCTGTGTGATCCTGGACAAATCACTTAACCCTGTTTGCCTCAGTTTCCTTATCTGAAAAATGAACTGGAGAAGAAAATGGCAAACCACTCCAGTATCTTTGCCAAGAAAACCCCCAAATGAGTTCATTAAGAGTCAGACATGACTGGAACAACTGGACAAGAATTGTGGGAGAGAAGGAACCGGCAGATGAGAGAGCAAGAAAGGTCTCCTGTAACAGGTAGGAGTTAAGCTGAGACTTGAAGGAAGTTGGGGAAACTAGAGGAAATAGAGGAATCAGAGGGGTAGGTCATTCTAGGCATGGTGGTGGTAGGGGTGGGAGTTATTCCTAAGGATATGGGAAATGCAGTGTGGTGTCCGTGGGAGAAATGGCAAATAGGTCAGTATAGCTGACAAATGGCTAGCTGGATTATGAAGCTCATGAAATGGAAAAGTAGAAAGAGGAGTGTTGTGAAGTGCCTTAAATGCCAAACAGAGGAGTAAATATTTATATTAATATTAAGATAATTGTACTTAGGTGCCTATTAGGAATAATTTGTACTTTGAAAATGTTCCTTTTTTCCGGGCTTTGTAAATGTTAATACATGTATTTAATTTTTTCCATTTGATTTTATTTTTCAATTAATGAGCATTTATTTTCTCTATTTCCAGTTCTCCCCTACTCTCTCCCCCCCACCCCCGCCCCTGCATTTAAAAGGAAAAAAGAAAAAGAAAACCCTTGCAATAGATATATGTAACGGAGGAGAAGCCAATAAGTCCAAGTCTTATGAGCCTGAATGGAAGCAGTTCCCCATGTGAAACAGATGGTGAAACCTACTTCTGAACTGTGATGACATGTCATGGAAGTTCTTTAAAGAGACTTTGGTACATGAGATGGCATTCTGTAACTGGTTGCACCATATCGCAAATATGTTTAATTGGTTGTGGAGACATTCCCACCCCTCTCTCAGTTGGTCTTTTGCTGTTGGTTTGGTGTCTCTTTGTATTACTTCTTCCTGGTTAACTCTGGTGAGACACAACGTTCTAAGGGAAGAGATTGCAGGTCCTCTGCCTCTGAGGACAACATGTTTTTGCTGTTCAGTCATTTTTCAGTCACATTCTACTCATGACCCCATTTGGGGTTTTCTTGGCAAGGATACCGGTGTGGTTTGCCATTTCCTTTTCCTTTTCATTTTACAAATGAGGAAACTGAGGCAAACAGGGTTTTAAATGACTTGCCCAGGATCACACAGTTAGTAAGTATCTGAGGCCAGATTTGAACTCAGGAGGATGAGTCTTCTTGACTTCAGGCCGGACACTCTATCTACTCTAGCTTCCCTTGAGGGCAACATTTTAACCCTTTGAACAAGGGCCTTGATTCTTTACCTGCCTCAATGTTTGTTCGCTAGTTTTAGGTGAAGGGACTAGAGGTGAGTTTTGAAATGTCAGGAGAACGAGCCATTCAAGGTTTGTGAGTATAGGAATCAGGGAGTTGAGGCCATGCCACATATTGTAGCCACGAGAAGCTACTTTCAGAACTGATAGCAATGCCACATTTTGATGTAAACTTGGGACCATTGCTAGATGAAAACTGTGCAAAGCCCTTTATAATCTAGCCCCCTCCTACCTTTCCTGGTGACTCACACCTCATTCTCCTCTGCATACGCCTTAATCCAGTGATACTGGTCTCTTTGCTGTTCCATGAATAAGACACTCCTTTTCTTGGCTCTGGACATTTTCTCTGGCTGTCCTCCCTGCCTGGAATGCTCTTTCTCCCTATAAATATTTACCTATATCTAGATATCTGCATCTATATCAATATATCTATTTATATTTATCTCTCTCTCCATCTTACTTTATATATTTGCTTGTATTATGTCTTCCCAGTTAGATTGTAAACTCCTTAAAGGCAGGGACTGTTCTTTGTCTCTTTTTGTATCCCCAGTGTTTAGTAACAGGACTGATGCATGGTAGACACTAAATAAATGTTTATCTATTTGCCTCAAGGAAGTCTGAGTCTACTACCACCAAAGTCTGGGGTGGTATAGGAGAAATTACTCATGAAGGAGGGAAATGTTTGTAGTTCTGTTTTTACCCCTATATTTTAAAGTTTTGCTAATTCCTGTTAATTGATTAAATGGAACTAGGGCTTTAGTCACTGGCCAGCAGTGGTGATGGGGAAACCCTCTTCTGCTATTGGCCTCAACTATTGGCTCAAACCAATAATAGTAGAGAGAGATTCCCCAACCCCTCAGGGGTACCCCTCAGGGATACACCTAGCACCCTGATGGGGAGATGTAGTAGTCTGATTCTCATTTCCTATGCATAGTTAGGCAAAACAAATTCCCCCTAATGTGAGAATTTGTTTTGCTTGACTGTGCGCACAGTCCACTTGACCTAGGCAGGTAAGCTAGCCCACCCTGATGCTCCATCCACTGTTCTCTGGTATCATGTCTTCTTCTTGGCAGTTGGTGAGGTCAGTTTCTTACCATTCCTTCACTTCCTGGTTGCTTTCTCCTTCCATTCCAGCAGAAGGAAGGGTCACCATACATAAAACTACCTCTAGTTTGGTATGTCTTCTTATTCTTATCCTGACTCAGCAACCTGAGGACCATATTGATTTTATTTCCAGTGTGGAGGAGCAGGGAGGGGGCCAGGGTGTTCCACCTTGCTTTCAAACTATGGAAGTAGAATAGGAAGCCAAAGTATTCCTGATCCCACCCCCATGCATTATCCCTCCCCCCCCCCAAAAGGGAATTTGTCTACGTGTCCCTTGACATTATGTGTCACTCTAGGTGTGGTAGGTACTTGCAATGGCTCAGATCCCAAATTGGAGGTACTGTGGTTCTTGGCCAAGTTAGCTTTCCAGGAGGGGCAACCTTCTTAAGTAATAAAACACTGACTTTGAAACAGATAATGAATGATACAATGAAACATTTCCAGGAAGTAGTACAGCGAATTCCCAGAATGAACCCTTTAAAAAATAAATTATTGATTTTTATTGTGGACATAAGAGACACCAAATAAAAAGGGAATCACTTGCATAGACATAGCAGCACAAAAAGAGACGGTTGAACATGAAACTGTTTCACGTTTTTATTACGTACAGGTACCTTTTCTTTTTAAGTACACACCAAACTGAACATGTAGCTTTCCCAGCTTCCTAGCTTGCCCATAAGCAATTTCATCTATCCTCTTATAGATTTCAGGCAGGTCAGTCACTCAACAAACATTTATTATTTAAGTGCTTACTAGCTATTATTTATGACTAAGTGCATACTAGCTATTTTTATTTATTATTAAGTACTTACTAGCTATAATTATTACTAGCTATATATTATTAAATGCTTCCTAGCTATGATAATATTAATATCAATAGATAGCATTTACATAGGGCTTTAAAATTTGCAAAGCACTTTACTGGGGCAGCTAGGTAACTCAGCGGATAGAATGCTTGGCCTGAAGTCAAGAAGACCTGAGTTCAAATTCAGCCTTAGACACTTACTATCTGTTTGACCCCTTGACAAGTCCCTTAAACCTCTGTTTGCCTTAATCCACTGGAGAAAGAAATTGCAAACCACTCCAGTATCTTTGCCAAGAAAACTTTATGCACAGGACAGTCCACGGGGGCGTAAAGAATCAGACATGACTAAACAACAATGCAACAAAAGCATTTTACGTATATTATTTGATTTGATTCTTACAAAAACCCTTAAGGTTGGTTCCCATTTTTTTAGATGAGGAAATAGTCTGAGAGTGGTTAAGTGGTTTGCCCAGTGTCTGCACTGCGGGTAAATGTCTGAGGCAGGATTTGGTGTGCTATGTGCAAAACTCTGTGTTGAATGCTGGAGATACAAGGAAAGCCAAAAACACAGCAGGGTCTTTGAGGAGCTCATATATTAAGAGTGCCTGTTATGTATAGGTTGCAGAAGGAAATGACAAACCACTCCAGTATCTTTCCTAAGAAAACATTAAATGGTGCCATGAAGAGTTGGACACAACTAAAAAGTGACGGCACATCATCCCGTATACCACATTCAGTGTCCTGCTGTGCAAGGCAAACCATTTCTTATGTCTAGATCTCTGCACATGTGGTCTCCCATGTCTGAAATATATTTCTTCTATACCTTTAGTATACCTTTTAGAATCCTTCCTTCCTTCCTTCCTTTCATTCTTTTTCTCTCCCTCTCTCTCTTTCTCTCTCTTTCTTCCTTCCTTCCTTTCTTTATTTCTTTCTTCCTTTCTTTCTCTCTTCCTTCCTTTCTTTCTTCTTTGTTTCTTCATTTCTTCCTTCCTTCCTTCCTTTCTTTCTCTCTCCCTCTCCCTTCCTTCCTTTCTTTATTTCTTTCTTTCTCTCTTCCTTCCTTTCTTTATTTCTTCCTTCCTTTCTTTTTTCTTCCTTTCATTCTTTCTTTCTTCCTTTTTTCTTCCTTCCTTTCTTCTTTGTTTCTTCCTTCCTTCCTTTCTTTGTTTCTTTCTTTCTTTTTGTTTCTTTCTTTGTTTCTTTCTTTTTTTTCTTGTTAGGTTTCCAGATTCTCTTTAGTGAGAAATCCTTGACGAGAAAGACTCTGAGAAGAAACCAGTATCTGGAGAAGCAATCCCTTGATCTATCTATATTTTTCTATCCTCAACTTTCCATACCAGATATTTTTGGGGCATTTCTTCTTAGATGGGATCTGGTATTTTCTATTTTTCCTTGGTTGAGCTAAAATTTCTTGTTCCCAAATGGGAGTGCTCCTTCACTCTGTGTTGGCTGGCATATATTCTCATTGGTACACTTTCTGTGATTTCTGCTCATTATTGGCTTGGATAAGTGAGTATATTTACTAGGCACCACATATAGTCTTTCTGTGACTAGCATTTGGTGAGAAGGGAGTCAAGTCTTGGACATACAGCTTGGGACACTTTTTCTTCATTAAGGAAAAATGATCAGAAGCAGTGCTTGAGCCTAAAAAATATTTCCCCAAGACTAACAATATTTGGGGATGAGTGGATAGATATAATTCTAGCTCAGTACTACCTCTCTCAGGAGAATAGAGCAGGTAGCCTTGTGGTGCTATTAGTTTGCTCCCAGCAGGAATCAAACTTTCCTGTGGAAAAGAGTGGATAGAAGAGACTCTAGAGATACCTGTTTATTCCTGTCTGTGAGCCACATCTAGACAGAACCATGTGGACATGCATAACCTACATAGGCAACACAAATACACACATATGCTACACAAGGAAGTTAGTGGCCCTGGGTTCAAACACTAGTTCTGTAACTATAAAATAAATGAATAAATAAAATGTATGAAGTTATAAAAATAAATAAAAATAAAATAAATAAATAAAATATTTATTTATAAATAAAATACATAAAATTAGGAAAAAAAACTAGACTGAATGAATGTCTAGGTCCCTTCTACGCTAGTTTTATAATAATATCTACTATTCTATGAATCTGTCACTTCCCTTTTCTTGCCTCAGTTTCCTCATCTGTAAAAGAAAAGGATTGGACTGGATAACTTCTAAGGTCCTTTTCAGCATGAAGTATATTTTGCCAAGTGCTTGTGATGAAATCTAATATGCCGCAAAGCCTCTCTAACTGAAGGCTCCCGTTTCCAGGGAGTGATCCCTTTATGAGATTTAAACATTAAATGCATTTGGAAAGTTCAGTGTTTTGTCACTAACCTCCACTTGACTCAGGGTTGTAAACTTTGGTCAGTGGGCTGATCAGTCCCTTGTCTAATTTTAAAAACACATACGCAGCATATAGCAGTTATTAGTTCTCATAATGAGTGCTCTTTCTTCAACTGGAAAACCCTTCTTTCAGAAGTAGAGTAAAACGTTAACTCCTGAGAATCATTTCAAGTGATAACATGCTCTGCTATAAAATTTTATAGCCACTGGACCAAGTCCATAATTTCTTTGCTTGTAATCAGATTGGTGAAGTCCATATGAATAGCTCCCATACTGGTAAGCTGAAGTCATGGTTTAAGAGGAGAATAGGTCAAGAACATTTTCTGTTCCCTCAGGGCGTGTGGTTAGGGATTTGGGTCTCTTTTTCCTTAGAAAGCAATGCTGTGTTTAGCTTCCTGTAGGGTCAGGCTGAATCCCACTGATGTGCTGGTCTTTTTGTTGTTGAAAATCCAAGTGGGGCATAGTATCTGCAGAGACAAAAGGAACTGAAGAAGTTTTATTTTACATTGGATTTTATTTTGATATTCTTTAAATTTATTTTATTTTATTTTAAATTTATGGAATAAAACGAGCATTTTCATAACATTGTATAATTTAAAAAATGCATGTGAAACTGCAAATATTTATGTACAATTTACTATTCTTTTTAAGTATATAATAAAGTTATCATGTAAATTTCTTTAAAACATCTTTTTCCTTCCCACCCCCACCCCTTGCCCTGGAGATAGCTACTATTAGACATTAGACATATTAGACATATATGCACATATATATATATATGTGTGTGTGTGTGTGTGTGTGTGTAAAATCATCCTATAATACTTCTATTTATATATTTAACTGTTTTCTAGGAAGTAGATACAGGATTTTAGAGCTGGAAGGGGTTCAACTAGTCCAACCATCTCAGCTTTACAACGAGGAAACTAAAGCCTAAGTGAAGTCAGATGACTTGCCAAAGGTCACGCTGCAAGAAATAATAGATATGAACTCACAGTTCTTCTCTCCAAATCCAGTATTCTTTTCACTACTCCACTGTCTTTTTTAGTCTAGTTCCCTCAATTAGATTATGAACTCCTTGAAGGCAAGACTCATGTCTTCTATATTTCCCATAGTGTCAGCACAATGCTTGGCATGTAGTAATGAAAAATCCATTGGGATTTGCAGATTGACTGGTTTCGTCAATGTCCCCCCCTTTAGGAGCCAACATTAACAAGCCAGTCCAAGCATCAGTATTTTGAGAGGAAGGGGATAAAAATGATCCAGAGTATTAAAGCATCAACTTAATGTCTGATTTAAATATCCTGTTAGCTTGACTTCATGGATAGAAGGCTGGCTTCAGGGTCAGGAACACATAGCCCTATGAACTTTTAAAAAACTTAATTTTGTTTTAAAAAATCTTAATTTTTGTTAATATTTATTAAATTTTATTAATATTAAATATTATAAATTTAAAATATTTTGCTAATTACATTTCAATATAATTGCTTTTCTTTGCAAACCTATATATTTAACATATTATATTAATATTTATACAATCTATTTATATTATAATATTTATAGAATATTTTAATGTATTTCCGAGGAGGAGGCGATGGACTTCACCCAACTGCTAAAAGAATCCATGACACAAAAAAGATTAAACTCTAACATGAAAAATGCTTTAAGCAACACATAAATGCTATCATAATCATTGTTGTCATAGTCATTTCCTCACCAGAAATTTGAAGCTTACCTGACTGACTCTGGGTAGATCAATTAGCCTTCCTGGGCCTCAGTTTCCTCCACCATAAAATGAGGTGGTTGGATTAGATGGTCTCAGAGAGCTCTTCTAGCTCTAGATAAATGAATGAATTAGATTCCTTTTTCAGTAGAATTACAGGTCTAGTTGTTCCCCCAAATATACTAGCATAAAGGTAACTTCTATATCAAATATGCTGGGCTTACTCTCCCAACCCACACTCAAAGTAGCAGGTTGGGTGCCCCGAGTTTGGCTAGCTTCGTCATTCTTCAGGGTCCTAGGTCAATCTTCCCATTGGTATCTTTCTTTTTCTTGGCATTTGTACAAATCTTTTTCATAAGAAATAGAGTGGTCTGTGATCATTCTTAATTAGCCTCACTGTTTTATAAGCAAATTTTCAAATAATATTTTCAGAAAAGCAATTCAAGGAATGATAGCTCAGATTTATTTTTTTAAATTTTATTGAAAAGCTTTGCTGTATTTTTTTTTAATGACTGAGCTTCTATTTTGATGAAGCTAGAAGTTCAGGGGCTCTCACAGCCCTGATCCGACTACTGTTGGGTGTGGAAACTTTGTCTTGCTTTGTTTCTGACCTTGGTCAGTTTAATCCTCCTTAGAAAACCTGGTGGTCTCTGCTTATGGGGGTTCACCAAATTAATGCCAATCCTAATTCAGATACCTAATTAGCATAACCCATTGCAGCTCAAAACTCCTGAGCTCAAAAGAACCAGCAGCCCCAGCCTCCTGGCACCTAGAATTTCAAGGTAGAGTCACTGTGTCCAGCTGCTGTCTTGTTTTATCTCAAACTTCTTTCTGCTTATCTTCTCTTCCCCACATCGAACCCTTCCTTTTAATGAGGAATAGCACTTAAAGCCAGAAAAAACAGAATTCTGTCTAACAGCCTAATCATAGCCTTCTCCTTAGAGGAAGGATATGGATTTCATTAGTTCTAAAGGAATGGCATTGCTCATTACAATTAGTTGGCTGTATTTTGGTGTTATTGATTACATTATGATAGCCACTTTGTATATTTGTAATAGACTTTGATTGGAACTGAGTTGAGCTCCTGTGGCAATTTTTGGCAACATGTATGGTTTGGCACTGAAGGACTTGTATCTCGAGATGATGAAGTCATCACCTTATTTGTCCCTTGGTCCCCGTGATGGCAGCAGTGCTGGAGGCCTGGGTCAAAGGTGGTTGGTTAGCCACTAAGCCTGGAAGATCAGCCTGCTCAGAAGAATTTAAAAGGATAATAGATTGAAAGCTAGAGGGGATTTTAGAGGCCATCTTGTCCATCCCTCTTCTTTTACAGATGAGGAAAAAAGTTCAGAGGTCAAGTGACTTGCCCAGAGTCTCACACTTACTAAGGACATGAATACAAGTCCATCATTCTTTCCATCACATCAGCTGCTACTCTGAGAGCAAACTCACCTTCAGAGGCTCTTTCTTCCCATCTACTTGAGACGGCTAGGTGGTACAGTGCACAGAACACTGGATCTGGAGTCAGGAAGACCTGAGTTCAAATGCAGCCTCAGACCCTTACTAGCTGTGTAACTCTGGGCAAGTCCCTTAACCTCTGTCTTCCTCAGTTTCCTTAACTGTAAAATAGAGATAATAATAACACTTCCCCCCAGGGCTGTTGTGAGGATGAAATGTTACAATATTTGTAAAGTGTTTAACCAAGTGCTTAGTGCCTACTTCTTCCCTTCCTCCCCTCCTGGGGTGTATGGAGACTGTGAGTCTCTCTCTTGAACTTCCTGTGGCAAGAAGGGAGTGGCCTCTCTTCTGGTGCCCCATCTCAGACAGTTCTGTCACCAATTAGCATTGCATTGAGACAGTCTGAGACTGGACTTCAAGTTTCTATTTATTTCTCCAACCTTGTTTTTCTTTTTCTGAGCACAAGTGACCAAAAATCAATTAAACAAGACAATCGGTGCCTGTTTCTTGTTGCATATTATTCTCTTCCTTCTTCCTTATTTGCCGTGTCGATGCCCACAGGTCTCCTGCTATTTCTTGGCATTCCTTCCATCTACTGTTTCCCATGGTGCAACCATCTTTTACTAGATTCATGTGCCATGATTTATCCAATCCTTCTCCAATCAATGGGTGCTAGAAAGTTCACAAAGCACCTTCCTCACAATAACCTTTGGAGGTATATGGTACAAATGTTATCACCTCCATTTTATCATGGGGAAACTCTAGTTTAGAGCAATTAATTGAACTACCCAGGGTCATACAGTTAACAGGTATCAGACTTAGGATATGAACATGTCTTTGCTGATTCGAAGGCTACTGCTCATTCTAATATGCCACAGTTAATGCTTCTTCCTTGAGCTATGTTGCAATCTCTGATAGACTCTTGTCCAGTCATTCGCCCTGTAAATTTCTTGGGGATGGTGGTGTTGAAAATGTTAGATGGTCAGAACACATGGATCTGGGGGCAGAGAGAGAGAGGGATACAGAGGGAAATTCAGACTATGTAAAAACAAAAGCAATCAATCCCAATTCATTTTTAAAAATTCATTTTATTTTCAATTAGGGAAAAAAAACCAAGCATTTCCATAACACAGTCCAATAAAAAAAAGATGTTTGCATACAAAACTGCAAATCTACCATGTATAATTTGCTATTCCTTCCAGATAAACAACAACATTATCATGTAAAATTCTTTTCTCCCGTTTTTTCTACCTTCCCTCACCTCCTTACTCTAGAGATGGCTGGGTATCATTGGACCCAGATAGGTATGTGTTTATATTTATATGTATATATGTGTATATATATATACATATATATATATATATATAAAATTATTCTATATATCCTTCTATTTATCAGTTCTCTTTCTAGATGCAGATGGCATCTCTCTTTATATGTCCTTTATTTTTAATTAGTGTATTTATAATAGTCAAAATGACTTAGTTGCCCAAAGTCATTCTTAAAACAATACTGCTGTTACTATGTACAGTGTTCTCTTGGTTCTGTTCACTTCACTCTTCACTATTTCATGCAAGTCTTTCTATGCCTTTATAAGATCATTCCATCACAACCACATACCACAACTTGTTCAGACATTTCCCAATTGATAGTGATCCCTGAAATTTCTAGTTCTTTGCAACCACAAAGAGAACTGCTATAAATATCACTAAATTTTTTTTATAAAATTCATTTTTTAAAGTAATAGAATCCCAGATTCATAGATTTAGAATTGACTAAGACCTGAGAACTCATCTAATTGAATTATTTGAATGTAGACACATAACTTAGTAACCACATCCATGGATGTAGTAATGTACTTAGAAGCTGTGTAAGATATAGCAGGAGTAGAGACATTATCCTTGATCTCAAGTAGCTTATACTCTCTGTTCATAACTTCACATCAAGTCATACACAAATCAAATGTAGTTCTATTTGAGTGTAGAAGGCTGAACCAGAAGAAATGGGTGGAATCTGCAAAACAGCAAATTCAGGCTTGATATCTGGAAACACTTCATAATAATGAGAGCTATTAGAAAAACAGAAGGTACTGTCTTGGGAAGGTAGATGTTTCTCTTGAGCCAGGATACCTAAGAGGACCTGGGTTCAAATTCTACCTCTTCTGTGTAAGCTGGGCTATGTCACTCAACCTCTCTGGAACTCAGTTTCCTTAGCTGTAAAATGAGGGGGTTGCCCTCATTGGTGGTTTTAAAGCAGAAGTTGAATGATCAAAAAGAGGAGGGGTTGGATTACACAGTAGCTAATATCCTTTCCAAATCTGAATCCCATGATTTCCTTCTGTGTGAAGGGGCTGATTTAATCAGTCTCCATGACTTGGGCTCTGCTAATCATTATCCTAAAATTGATGGTTTAAATGGTTTGAGGCTTTTAAAGGGTTACCTTTGGGTTGGTGGAGTTTGAAGTGTGGATGTTATCACAGTACCATAGGGTTAGAGCATGAGGGAATTTTAGAGACCATTTAGTCCAAGGTTATCATTTTACAGAAAAGGGAACTGAGACCCAGCGAGGGACCTTGTGAGTGTTTTGTATATTCCTCTAAGGTATGAGAAGCAGCTTTGAAGACAAGAAGATCTGAGTTCAAGTCCCACCTTTGGCACACACTAGTTATGGCAAGTCACTTAACTTTTTAGCACCAAGTTGCCAAGAAGAACCATAGCCTTCTACAATGCCATACTGGATGGCATTGTTAGATGGAGTTTCCTCACTCAGGAGTTCCTTCTGTTGGCAAATGAAATCACAGCTCAAGTCCCTACCCTTATCCTAGGTTATTAGCTGGTAGGGTCCCAGAGTCAAGATAATGTAGGATCAATCAATAAATGGAAAAGTAGTCAGTAAGCACTTGATATGTTCCATATGCACATATGTATGTTATATATGTGTGTATATATATTCATGCAAACATATATGCTTTATCTAGCTGAGATAGATATTGAGAGAGAGAATGAGAGACAGAGAGACAAAGGCACAGAGACAGAGAGGGAAAGGAGAGACAGAGAGACAGAGACAGAAAGATAAAGACACAGAAACAGAAAGATGAAGACAGAGAGGAAAAGGAGAGAGGGGGAGAGAGAGAGAGAGAGAAAGATTGAGAGAGAGAGAATACAGTATCTGGGTGTTGGTTGTCTGGTTGTCTGGTTGTCCTTCATACTTGAAGAGGACCAAAATAACATCACAATTTCAGGTATATGTCAGACAGTGCCTGATCAGACCATCTATATCAATGAAATCACAAGTCTGGTCCCTATTCTATGTGTATTTTGTCTTTCCCATTAGAATGTAAGTCTCTTAATGGTAGACGTTGTTCCACTTTTGTCTTTGTACCCCCAGCGTTTAGCATGGTGCCTGGTACTTGGTGGGCATTTTACAAATATTTGATGATTGATTGTTAAGTGACGTTCCCAGGACTGTATGAGTAATAAGTGAAAGAGGTAAAGTTTGAATCCAGGTTCACTGATTCCGAATCCATGGTACCATATCTAAAAAGAATTTTTACTGATGACACCATAGCCTTCTACAGTCTCTCATTGACCAGTCCGTTTTGTTTCACTTATTAGACAAACTTCAGCTTTGAGAACTAAACCAGCCAGCCTCAAACCTCTCCAAGAAGACAGGAATACTGACAGGATGCAGAATCTTTGGTGAAAAAGGAAGTATGAATACTTAAGGTCAAAAGTCAGCAACAGTGTCACTGAATCAGCTCTAGCTCAGCAAATGTGCATGACCTCTGCCCAACTCTGTGGGGTTACTTGTGAGTTTTAAGTGACTGCAGTAATCATCCGGTTTGGAGACAGACGGTGTCACCTTGAGGCAGTGTTTAGAGAGAGGCAGTGTGGTACAGTGGTAGAAACTCTGGGCCTGAAGACAGAAGAGGCCTGGGTTCACAGTTTTGATTCTGATGCCTACTACATGTGTGATTGTGAAAAAGCCATTCTTGTCTCTGAATTCCTCAGTTTTACATTTAAGCTGGTCCCAACCTACCTTTCTAGGCACATTATACATCACTGGCCTTCACAGATTCTATACTTTAGCCAAATGGGCCTTCTTCACACCAGGCATTCCAATTCCTTTCTCCAGGCTTTTTGTACAGGGATTCCCCATGCTTGGAATGCATGCCTTCTTCACCTCTTCCTTTTAGAACAGATGAATGAAAACACATTTATTAAGAGTTTACTATGCACAAAATACTATGCTAAGAATCCCTAGCTTCCTCCAGTTTGTCTCCAATGCTCCTTCCTACATAAAAGCTTCACTGATTCCCAATCCATCAGGTTATAGAGTTCCCCTTAGAAGTCATTTAGTCTACCCCCCTCCCCTCATTTTAGAGTTGAGAAAATTGAGGTCCAGAGATACAGTGTATATGAGGACTTTCTTCTTATCAAGCACAATAACTTCTGCCTAAAGGGTCTTGCTAGGAATTTGACCAGGATCTCTTGTCCAATGAAGACTTTTGACTCTGACTTGTGCTTGATCTTCCAGAAAACAATTAGAGAATTTTAGAGCTGAAAAGGACCCTGGAGATTATCTAGATTCAGTCTTAAGAAGATCTGGGTTCAGGTCCTACCTTGGACATCTGCTATTTCCCACAAGGAGTTCTCCACACAGTCAAAATCACAGATTTAGACTAAAAATAAACAAATAAAAGGCCACCAAACCATTAACCTCTATCTATAGATAGGGTATTCTCAATACCTTGCTTGTACATAAGAATAAGGTAGTCAAATACCTATGCTATCTCAGAAGCATATGGAGATTGAGACCTAAATGGAGATGAAGAGTTGATGTTTTAACCTAACTCTCCTTCCTTTGGAAGCCTGAAAAGAATTCTGAAATCAAATCTTATGGTACTAAATACAGTTTGAATATAGTTGGGCTTTTATAACCTAAATGTAATTAACAATCAACCTTTGGGACCCTAACTTTTTTGCTTATCTGGGAAGGGGTCTGGTTGTCAGGTTGCTATTTCTTCCAGTTGATAAATATACCTACAATGCTATTGTTTCTTTACCTTCACTCTAGAATCAGCCTTGTAAAATCACATTGCTTAACTTGCTTGACTAGGCCTCTGGGGAGGAGCCCTCTTTACCACAGATTATTTAGTTTTTTAAACTAAAATCTTAAAACAGAAATCCATTCCTTGCCAAGGGACTTTATGACTGGGCAGCTAGCCAATACATGATTTAAGAAAAAGTTTAGAAAATACTCATAAGGTGTTGGGGTTAGGGATTGAACCTATGAATTCACTGACACGAGGGGCTCCCAGGTAAGGAAGCTTTTTCTACCAATGCAGGTTGGAAGCTTCTTTGCAACTTATAGTCTTAAGGAGTTGGAATACCAAGAGGTTAAATGCCTAGCCTATGTCAGAGGTAGGAACTCCAGGTTGTGGTGGTTTCAAGGCTAATTCCTTATCCATTACTGCTGCTATCTTTACTGCACAAAACACTCTCTCTAACTCAGGAACATTAATTAAGTCTTGTGTGAGAAATGTAGCTTCCCATGATTTAGGGCACTTTCAGTGACCCAGAGATAAAAGCCCAGTGGCATTGTGGGAAAAAACCCCAACAACATTGAACTTGTAGTCAGAAGACCTGGAGTCAGATTCTTGCTCTACCCGTTACTAATTATGTGATCATAGGCCATCCACTTCACTTCTTAAGGCCCTAGTTTCCTTTACTGTGAAATGAGGTTTGAGTAGATAGCCTCAGTGTCTGTATCTGTAAAATAGGGACTATAATAGCACCTACCTCCCTGGGTTATTGTGAGAATAAAATAACATTTATAAAACATTATGTAACAGCTATTATTGTTATTATTATTACGTGAGAAATAACAAACAACAAAATCAATAATGAAAAATCCCCCAATTGGTCCCTGTTTTCTACTGGGGATAAGAAATTTCTATTTCATTTCTCTCTCTCTCTCTCTCTCTCTCTCTCTTTCTCTCTCTCTGTCTCTCTCTCTCTCTCTCTCTTCCTAGAGATAGATGGATAGATATCTAGACAGGTAGGTTGAAGTAGAGAGATAGAAAATATACTCTAATACTCTCAAATACTCAAGTAGGTCCCATGAAGTAATGTAGTATGAGCTTAGGGCACTTTAAACAAAACCAAATAGAGGAATATTTGAAATAGACTGAATAAATAATATTTTTACTTAATAATTACCTCAATTAATAAATGCTTGTTTATTCATTCATTCATTCCTTGGTTCCAAGGCAAATACAATGCAGTGTGGAATTTATCTAAACAGCTGTATCTGTTTGAATCCAGATCAAGTGTCCCATTCCATCCAGTAAATTCACCCAGATAGGCTGGGCAGCTTTTCCAATTCCTTGTAACTGCTTCGTGTCCCTCCACTAAGAGAAGAAACCTTTCACATGGGCCTCTGGAGACAATATTCCCTTTCCCTGGGGAATTTAATCCATTATGCTTTAGCAGTTGGAGGGAGGAGGGGTGGGTAAAACTTAACTGTGCTGATTGGTGAATGAGTGAAAACTTGCTGGAACTACAAAAGCTGACTGGACTCATATCATGCTTCACATCCCATCCAACCACCCTCCTGGAATCCAGGGATCACCCAACTTAGGCATTTTGCCATCTGTTCTGCAGTATTGTATGTTTTAGACCATTGTCCACTCCCACAGCTCCCAACTCAATTTTCCACTTAGTACTCTTGCTTGGGTAACACTGAATAAATCAGTATTACCATTGCTACAGTAAAGGATATGATGATGTCCTTCCTTATGGCTTTAGTCACAGTCCCCATGGCTGCCCAGAACAAAATTCCCTTCCCCTCCCATCACTCCCTTAGCTGTGTTGTCTCCTTCTGAGAGAATGTGAGGTCTCTGAAGCTAAGAATTATCACCCTTTGGTATTCTTATCCTCAGGGTCTAGCTAAGTACCAGCCTGACAAATAATAGTTACTTTATAAATGTTACTTCATTCATTCATTTGTTCGTGCCTAGAATGGGGATGAGGAAAATAATAGTAAAAGAAGAGGGGAAAAAACAAGATGTTTGAGAAATCCTCCTAGACACAGGATTTTTGGATCATTGTTCTGATGCTCACTTTAAGGTGTATGGGGACCTCAGGTATATGATTTGGCAGTAGGAGGAATACTAAAGAGCATGTCTTCAGGAGGAGCAGGAGGAGGAGGAGGAGGACGACGACATAATTGAAAGAGTGGGGACAATGGGAAGTAATCCAATGACCCATGGTTCCTAAAGTCCAGGCTGAAACCGTTTGCATTTCTGAACTGTTGTCTCAGAACTGCCAGGAAAAACAAAGGATTGCAAATGTCCTACAGTATTGATTTTATTCCGTCTCAGTGGCCAGCACTTTCATATTAAAGGTATGGGTACTGCCATAAATCTCTTAAAGTAATGTCTGAATAGAGGTGAGTTATGTGGTTGAGAACTGAGAGCGCGTTGTATATGTTGGAAGAATGAATGGCTGAGATCACTTGGTACTCCCCTTTCCTCAAGGAAAACACTTAGCAGAGAGCCCCTTCTGCTCCGCCCTGGGACACAGGGTGCTGAAAACTCTTGTCTTCTCTTAAATCAATGAAGACGCTAAATAGAATAATCATCAGGTTTTCTCATCACTCAAGAAATGGTGGCAAGGTGAAATTTCAGAGGAAGGTCCATACCTAGATATTTATTTTAAAAATTTTTTTAAAATTAAATTTTTTCGTCAAACTTAGATATTTAAAGGCAACAGTTTTATTATAGGATCATAGAACTGACAAGGACCTTAGAGGTCACTGAGCCCAACTTCCTCATTTTACAGCTAGGGAAACTGAGGTCCAGAGATGTTAAGTGACTTGCCCAAGGTTATACATGTAGTAAGTGACAGGTAGAATTCTAATCCAGCTCCAGAGCTTTTCTAGCTCTTTCCATTGTGTCATTCAATTCAGTTCAATTAGAATTTATTAAATGCTTACTATGTGCCATGCACTGTTTTTGTAAGATCTTTGAAAGCAAGAGCTGCATTGCTTTTATATTTATATGCCCACAGCCCAGCACAGTGCTTGACACATGAGAAAGTCTAATAAACGCTTGTTTTGGGCCTTTGGTACGTACTTCTGAGTAGAGCACTGTGCCTACCTGTGTTAACCTGGGCAAGTAACTTAACCCCAGTTGCCTCCCCGCAAAAAGACACGTGTGAAAGGCAGCATAGCATGGTGGATAAAGGGCCAGCCTTCGATTCCAGATTTATCTTCAAATTTTGTATCTGCAAAAAATGATTTTTTTGTCCATGGGCAGGTGTTTATGTTCCTACTGATCCTAGCATATTCTCTAGGACTCTAAGTTACACATGTGTACAAGTGGAAGGAATATCTATGCTGGGAATTCCCCACATAAAAGAAATCATGAGCCTGGACCAAAAAAAGATACATTCATGATTTGGAATTTAGAATTCTAAACCCTTCACCATTCCTATCAATTTCCTCTGAAGATGCTCAAGTTTATCAATGCCCTTCCTAACATGTAGTGCACAGAACTAAACATCATTTTTCAGATGTTGTCTGACCCAGGACAGAACACAACAAGCTCATCTATTACTACCCTTATTCTGGATACTATATGCTTGTTTTATTTATATGTGCATTTGTTCATTAATTAATTCACTCACATATATTTTAAAAATTTTTAATGTTTGCATTACCTTTATTTTCCCACATATCTTTTCCATTCCCCTACCTAGAGAAATATTATTTTATTTCTCAGTAAAAGTAGCCCAAGATTGTATTAGCTTTCTAGATGCCATCTCACACTGTTGACTCAGCCTTGTATACCATATTTTGTTCTTGTACAGTGGATTCTTTTTCTAAAATGTAGGTGGAAGGCTTCACATTTATCTCCGTTAAGTTTCATTTCATTAGATTTGGCCCATTGTTCTGGTCTGTCAAGAACTTTTTGGATCCTGACTCCATCACCAAACAGATTAGCTGTCCATCCCAGCTTTGCATCTTCTGTAAATTTGCTAAGTATGCCATTTATGGCTTCATATAAATCATTGGTAAAAATGTTGCATGATAGAGAAATGAGAGCAGTTTCCTGGGGCATCCCACCAGTGACTTTGCTAGGGACAGATCCCTTGGGAACACATAATTGATAATCTTCCATGAAAAGTACCTTAGGAAAGTACATCAGAGAGGTGCAGAACATAGTCTAGGAAGTCAAAGGAAGGAAGATTGTTATAAGCAGGAGGGATCAAATAAGGTTTCACAAATGACTTCCAAGGAGGGGCTTCCCACTCCTGAATTCTAAGAGCTTGCTAGCCTAAGGAGGTGATGTTTAAGTTGGGCTTTTAATGAGTGCATGGGAATTCAGGAAATGAAGTGGGATCTGGTAGACAAGTAGTAGAGATAAACAAAGCATTCATTAGGCCCTTACTATGTTCTAGGAACCATGCTAAGCACTGGCAAATAAGAAAATCCCTACCCTCAAGAAGTTTACATTCTAATCATAGAAGACAACATAGAAGGAGAAGACAGAAAATGACTTGGGTTCCTCTTGACAAGGTGGTCTAGGCCAGAGACTCACCAATCTGGATGTTACTCCTTGTTGTCTAAAGTTTCTATGTAGTTTTTTTTTTACTCATGAATTCAAAGTGCAATTTAAAATTTCCTCCTCCTCCTTCTCCTCCTTCTTTTCCTCCTCCTCCTCCTCCTCCTTCTCCTCCTCCTCCTCCTCCTCCTCCTCCTCCTCCTTCTCTTCCTTGTCCTCCTTATTCTCATTCTCCTCCTTCTCTTCCTCCTCCTCATCCTCCTTCTCCTTCTCCTTCTTCTCTTCCTCCTCCTCCTTCTCCTCCTTTTTCTTCTTCAAAAATGTGTATTTGATTGAATACAGAACTAATGCTACGTTCCTTCTTTCATCTTTTCCCAATACTATTTGGATAAGTAGTTTCCACACTGGGAGTTTCTTCTCCATGAATTCAGATTGGACGTCTTCTGGAACTTAGTAGGTGACCTGCAAGAGCCCCTAAATATGAGAAATCTGCCATCCAGTGTCTGTTCTGATGATGTGTCTCTTTGCATATACCTGGGCTTGTTCTTAGTCAGTTAACACATAATTCATCATCAGGTCTTTATTTTAATCTTTTCCAGCTTAATGGAATAGTTCAGAGCTTGTGGAAAAATCTTTGACACTTCCGTTCTTCTCTCAATTGTGAGGAATGGGACATGACCTTGATGGCAATCATCATAATAGTATGTATTTCCAGCTTTCTATAAAATACAGGCAGTGGATGATACTATAGGAAGACTGAATTACAAGGGTTGAACCCAGAGAAATGTTTTCTTCAGTGATATGTTAAAATACTTTGGTTATTAGTAGAACTTAATGAATGTGGTAGTAGGTCAACTTCTGTGCTTAGATATATTTTTATTATTAAAATTTTCAGCACTGGACAGCACAGTGACACAATTCACATAGAGGGAAGGCATAGATTTTTAAAAAGTGAACAATTGTTTTACTCTTCTGGGTGCTACCAATTCAGGTCTACTGCTTCACTCATCTGGTAAATAAATCTGATCATCTCTTGTCTGTTTGTGACAGAGTACCTAAAGATAGATGACTAGAGGAAAGCTGTAATAGCAGTAATACGCAGGCAAGCAGAAACAGTTTGGAAAAAGGAAGTCAATCTAGGTGCGTGAAAGAATGATTTTTTTTTCTTTTCTTGCTGACTAAATGGAATTTCACAAACCTCTATTCCCCAATAGGAAAAGAAAAATAAAAGTCATCTATGATGACTCTCATGGTGCAGAAGGGGCATGAAAAGATGAGGGAAAGGTGAGGGCAATTTAGACACTAAATTTATTCTCCATTGACATCAATTTTTTTTATAAGTGTAAGTGCCATTCCTTGGAGTCTTTTCAGGGAATCAACATGAGAACCTGAGACAACCATCACTAGGGCAATAAATACTGGTTCTATCAGAGAGAAGATATGCTAAACTTTTTGTTCCAGTTGATAAACTACACACTTTTGTGTAGTTGCTTTTGAGCAAACTTGTCAAAGTCAAAATCTGCACCTGTTGTATCTATTTTGATTTTGGAGGTAATACTCTCCTCATCTTAACCTCTCTGGGGCCTCACTTTCCCCATCTGTCAAATGAGTGGATTTGACTAGGTGACCTCTGAGGTCCCTTCCAGCTTTAAATCTATGATCTTATGATCATACATACAATCTTTCTGCCCTGACCCTTTTACAAAATGTCCCATCCCTGTCACTAATTCCTCTCAGCAATGAGCAGGTACAATGAGTTCAATGAAGTGATGAAGCCATTTGTCTTGCCTGTATAAAAGTTATCTGGGGTTAGCATTTTCATAATTGCATTATTAACCATTGTGAGCTATGATGTAACATTTTTAAAAGATTCTTAATTGAAAATAAACTATCAAAAATATTATATTTGATGGTTTCTACCACATTTTCCCCTCCCCATTTTTCTTCAATGAAGTCCCAGAAAACTTAAAAAAATCCTGTATAAACCCAACTAAACAGAAAGTCAGAACACTAAACAGAGCACCCCTTAGTTCAGTCCCAGTGTCTATAATTATAGAAGTTAGACCTACTCTCCAAAATTCCTCTTTGCCCCTGTGAATTTACATGGTCAGCATGGTATAGTAGAGTATGCTGGGATAGGTATAGAGGACCTTGGTTCAAATCTTGTTTCTGCCACTTATTAAATGTGTGGCTTTACCCAACTCATTTCCTTTCTCTGGGATTCCTTATTTTCAAAATACAGAGGTCTTAGCTTACTATGAAGACCTAACACTTTCAAGTTCACTGAAATTTCCAAGGAGAATGACTGAGCAAGAGGTCAGTAAATGTTGCAAGATACATCAGAGGAATTAGTACCAAGGAGAGGGACTATGAGGTGGTGGAAAGAATGCTGAATTTGGAGTCAGGAAACCTGACCTTCAAACTCTCTCTGACATTTACGAGCTATGTGACTCTGAACAGGTCACTTAATCTTTTTTGAAGCTCATTTTATACATCATAAAATAGAGACCATAATTCTTGGACTACCTATTTCCCAGGGTTATCACGAGGAAATAATTTGTAAATCTTAAATAGCAATTATTAATAAGTGAGTTATTGTCAGATAACTCAAATCAGTAGGGAACAAAGGGAGTAAAAAAAAGGGCATCTTTGGAAAAATAGAGTTTTCCAGGTCAAGAAAATGATCTCAGTCTGATAGATCTCCATCAATGTGAAATTAATTGACCAACCTTTATTATGCACCCAATGTGTACCAGCTAGGTGCTGGGGATAAAAAGATTTCATTTGGTTAAAATTTTCATACTGAGTGTAGGAAGACACAGAGGAGCAATTGTATTGTTGGACCTGATAATCAGAATACTAAATACATTGAGGAAGGGTACAAATGGGCTGGATTTGGTGTTGGAGGCTCTTGGTGATGATGCCACCTTTGTTACAACCTGTGTGACCTTCATTTCTCTGGCACTCAATTTTCGCGTTTGTGAAAAGAGGATATTGAACTAAATTATATTTAAGGTTCTTTCTAGCTTTAAATCTATGATGTGACTTTCCTCTCCAGTATCCCCACTGAGATGGAATTTTCTTTCATTGTTGCTCCTTTAGTCACATATAACTTCTGGACACCTTCCCTAGAGATGGAGCAACCAGGATTATGAAAGGACTTGATTGCTTGCCTTATGAAGAGCAGGTGAAGGAATTGGGCATATTTAACCCAGAGAAAAGCAGGCTGGATTGGGGGCGGGACAGAAAGGGACAGTGTAACTGTACTCAAATATCTGAAGGGTGACAATGTGGAAGAGAGGTTATACTTGTTCCATTTGGCTCCAGGGGCAGAGTTAGAAGTAGTGGGTGACAAAAAGTGAAAAAAAGAAATGCCATGATAACTTTATTATATATTTAAAAGGAATAGCAAGTTGTACATAATAGATTTACTGTTTCATGTGTGACTATCTTTTTAAAAAATTATACTATGTTATTGTAACCCCAATCACAGCAGCAGTCTGATTGGCTGGAACTCAATGCACATACAAGTCTCTGATTGGCTAAAACTCATGCACATCTGGTTGGCTAGAACTCAATGCACATATCCAGCAAAAATCCCACTTTGGTTGCTGTTACAGTTATGGAAATGCTTGTTTTATTGCATAAATTAAAAATTAAATAAAGATTAAAAAAGAAGAAATGGGCAGAAGCTGAAAAATTGAATTATTCTGAAGTTTCCCCTAACAAATAAAGCTCTCCCAAACCAAAAGGGGTTTCCTTCAATGGTGGCATTTAAGCAGAGACTGGATAACCATTTTTTTTGGTATATGCTAGGGGTGATTCTTTGGTAAGTATGGATTGGCTTAGATGGCTGTTAAGGTACCTTCCAACTATAAAATTCTGTGATCCTGAGATAATACCTTGTCTAGACTACAGAATAATTACAAAATGCCCAAATATTGGACAGATGAGTTCTGACTAGACAATAATTCATGTCAAATCAAGTCAAGTCAATAAGCATTTATTGAGCAGTTAGTATGTACGAGGCACTCTGCTAAATGCTGGGGATACAAACTCAATGAAAAAAAAAAGACAGTCCCTTCTCTCAAACAACTTACATTCTAATAGGGGAAGACAACACATAAGACAACATAAGACACTTAAAATGGTGCTGAAGTGAAAGGGGAGGTACCTGCATAGGGGCATAGTAGAAGTCTAGAGAATGAAAGGTTTGGGGCCTTCCTCAAAATGGAGATTTCTGAGAGGAACTCATTGGTGGGAGCAGGAGGCTGCAAGGAGAGGGAAAGAAGATAGCTGAGGCATAATGGTGAAGTGCAGAATGTTAAAGATGGCTGGGCCATTCCTTAAAATGGAGATTTCAAGAGGAACTCACCAATGGAAGAAGGGGGATGTAGGGTCAGATTGAGAAGGCAGCTAAGGTATGGGAGCAATTCATAATTCATGTGAAAAGATCTAGCATTTTTGGTGGACTCGATATAAGATGATAGTGTGACATGGTAGTCAAAAAAGTCGAACTGAAGCTAGTCTCCGTTAAGAGTAATGTAGTGTCCAAGGTAAAGGAGATGATAAGTGGCCTCATATTTTTACTTGACTAGGCCGTAGCTGCTGTGTGATGGGTAATTCTGGATATCACAGTTTCAGGGCATAAGTGAACTGACCAAGTTTAAATGAAGATAACCAGCAGAGTGAGGGGACTTATAACCATGCCATATGAGAAATGGCACGTGTTTTGCCTGGAGAAGACTTAAAAGAGACATAATAGCTGACCTCAAGTATCTGAAAGGCTTTGATGGGGAAGAGGGATAAGGCTTGCTCTGCATGACCCTAGATAACAGAAATAGAGGAAATGGGCAGGTCACAGTGAGATAGATTTAGGCTCCATGTGAGCAAAAAAAAAATCTTCCTGATAATTAGAGGATCTTTCAAAATGTATGAGGCTGCTTAGGGAGGAGTGGAGATCCTCGACATTAAGAATGTCCACAAAGGAATGGTTTGACAACCCCGTAGGTCTTTAAATGGAGATTCCTTGGCCGTAAGTCAGGGATATTTACTCATGTTCAGGCATGGCTGGGCCTGGATGTTCTCTGAGGTGCCTCCCAATTCTGAGATTTTATGCTTCTCACAACCATAGCCATCCACTTCACTGCCGTGATATGAGAAAATGAAGAGGGCTTCCCTCCATTGATACCCTTGCTCGGGCAAAGGAAAGAGCAAAAATAGCAAGAAATGTAAGTGACAGAATGTAGCTGCAAATCTTAAACCTGGCCTTCATCCCTTCCTTTGACATTATTATTAAACGGTTTTGGAAACATCTAGAATAGTTCCAGGGGAACAGAGAGAACTGATCATTGATTTTTTTTTAAAGATGAAACTGTTATATAGGGGAAAATTCTCTTTTAACATTTTTTATAGCAGCTTTTCATGGGGAGAGGGATGTACTCTGTCTCCAATGGCAACACTTTTTCAAAAGCAAAGTTGATAAAAAAGCAGCTATTAAGATGCTTGCTCTCACCCCCTCCCTCTACCCCCCCCCCCAGTTCTCAAGCACTATAACTGTAAAAATGCAAAGCAAAAGAATGCCTAGGTATCATGTTGAACCTCTCAGAGTTTACCATGTGTTACTGCCTTAGTTTTCTAGCTAAAAAAGTGAAGAATATATGTGGTGTATGTATATGTATACTATATATACATACATGTATACGTACGTGTGTATATGTATACAAATATATGCCAGATCAGCCTGTGAAATGTCAGACTGAAATGTGTTTCTGGTGAGGGGATTAACATTGAGTTCTTCCTGGGACAGGTCATGCTGGGTTAATCTCTAGGAGGAACTGAAAGAGCATTAGTTCTCATCTGAAGAGAGAATTGTAAGTTTCTTGGCCCTCTGCCATAAAATTCCACCACAGTCCGTTTTCACTCCTTCATGCCTTGAAGTGCCCCTGTAAAAACTCAGAACTACCGAATGTTCTCACAAAAAAAACCTTATTACATTAACATCAGATAAGAAGAACTACAATAATAACGTTCAAATGGAAAACTATTCTCTATTTCAAACACAATATCAATTAAAATAATATGACACTTTTTTTCAAGGATGTAGTTTAAGCTCATTGGTTCTGCCTAGTCATAAATTCATTATTATCTCTCCTAGATAGAACTAAATATGATTTCAAGATAAGACAGTCAAATTACAATATTTTATTAATTTCTTGATGTACATGGATGAGCTCAAGCGATTATGGCTCCACTCAGAAATACTCAAAATAGCTGCTTTATCTTGTGGAATCTTCCTCCAGTAGTATCAAAATGTCATGTGGAATTGATAAATGCAAACACCTTCATAAATTTGAAGGAATGATAGAGATTGAAGGCTTCAAGCTTGAATTCAGAGGTCAAATTGAATTAATGAAGGGAGGTGATACTGATAAATACCTTGTCACCTCTTGTCAAGATACATTGAGTGTTAAGCTAGCTAGGAAAAAGCCAGGGCTAAATATTGTGAGACTTAATGGAATCCTGAAATCAAACTTCAATGGGAAAAACATGTCTAAAGCAATGGACACCTGTGCAATACCAATGTTAAGGTATCATTTCATGATGGTAAGATGGGCAGTAACAGATTTGGAAGGCATTCTGAAAAAAAAGCTATACAATATTAATAAAACACAGGGACCCAAAATAGTAATGGCAACCATAGAAATGTTAACACTTACTTGCCAGAAAGGAGAAAGAGAATTGATAGGTATTTTTGGAGCGTACCATAAATAGGTTAAAAAAATCCCTACGGAAATAACTTTGGAGCAAGCAGATATCACTTCAATGAATAATAGACAAGGCAAACAACAGCTATACTTCATTGAATTTGTTAAATGCAGTAAAAAGTGGTTGGTCTTTAAAAGGCGTCCATGGAATAGAAAAGATCCATGGGAAGACTTAAAAGACCCTCTATGGGTGACATCCATATTGACTCAGCTGACAACATGGAGAAAGAGAAGTGACAAGCAAATGGTAGATTTGTTTGCAGAAATGGAGGGCTTTTGTGACGGCAATCCAGGAATAGGACATTGCCACTAGAAATTACAGAAGGGTTATCCCTAAGGAACCTAGATTTAGCCATCAATAGAAATGCAAGGAGATGGTGGAAACTTTGTAGCATATTACTGTAAAGGGCAGTTAGGGGGTGCAGTGGATGGGGCACTGGAATCAGGAAGGCATCCTCATGAGTTCAAATCAGGCCTCAGTTACTTACTAACTGTGTCTCCTTGGGCAAGTCACTTAACCCTGCTTGCCTCAGTTCCTTATCTGTAAAGTGAGTTGGAGAAAGAGATGGCTAACTATCCCAGTATCTGCCAAGAAAACCCCAAATGGCATCATGGATTCAGACATGGCTTAAATGATTCAACAACAAAGCAGGTAGTAAAAAAAATTAGCATCAATTAAAATAGGGAGGAATACAGGGTGGTTTTTTTTTTTAACTCTGATGGGGTTGTTCATGACTCACAGCTTGTCAGAAGGTTTCTTAATCTCTGTAAAACCTTAGTTGTTGTACCCCAGCTCTAACCCTAACCTTAAATTAACTACTGCTCCTACTTCTTTCCTGCATTTTCACTTCACTTCCAGTGTGGTGCATCTATGAGGCTCCAGTGGAGGAGGAAGAAGAAGATCTCTAGTAACTCAGTCACCTGAAATCCTAGGTCCCTATTTGATTTACTTCTATATTCTCTCTGCACCAGTTCTCACCTGTTCTGGTGGTACTTCTGTTAGGTAGAACCCAGCCCCTATTAGCATCTGCCCTCCTTCTTCCCACCCATAGGAGATCCTCCCACTCCTGCCAAGGACTCTAGTTGATTGGAGTCAACTAAGAAGAAAAATCACCTATGTACGTATGTATATATGTATGTATCTATGAGTATAGAGGGTGTCCCTAAAGTCTGGACACATAGGAAATCTCATTAACATCTCATTAACTGTTTCACAAAATACTCTGTCTTGTTCAGCAACTTCTTTTTCTGGGGTATGCTAAAGGAGAATGTGTACTCAATGAAAATCACAGATTCAACACACTTGATTGAACGCATAAAGAGTGAATGTGCTAAAATTGACAGCAATGTGGAGTTATTGCATCGAGTTCACGTGTAACTTGCAAAGTGCATCAACCTTTGCATCACAAGTGATGAAAATCATTTTGAAGATGTTATTTGTTAATATTCCAATTAAATAAAATGTTGTTGAAAATTTCATTCATTTCATTTCTTGAAAATATGCATTTTTGCCTATGTGTCCAGATTTTAGGAACACCCTGTATATATATATATATACCCATACACACATACATACATAAATACACACATACATGCATACATACATACATTCCCTTTTGACTGCTGTCCTCACTTTTAATTTCTATGATTCAGCCCAGTGTGGTCCTAGGATTGATTGGAACAAGAAGGAAAAAATTAAAAAAATTAAGTTTTCAAAGGATGTGTCTCTAGTCATTAGTTTTCAAGCTCCAATTTGGGTCAATTATAGCAAAATGCAGGGGTAATGGGGCAGTGTTCAGTTGGAAGGGTGGTTTTGTAGCCAAAAAAATGAGTTGTTCTGTATTTAAAGGGAAGGAGAAAGGTCTAATGTAAAGGATTCCTTTACAAAATTTGTATTTTTAAAGTCAAATGCATTTGTTAATTAAAATTAAGTTTAGTTAAACTATGTTTGTTCGAAATTTTTTTTTGATTAACAATGATAAAGTCCTTTATTATTGTGCATTTAATAAATGTTCACCTTAAAAAATTCACCTCTAATTTGTTTTGGTTGATTCTGTATATTTTCTGCATGGGTTTTATTTTTCTTCATTTGTTTTTTCAACTGGGGGTGAATGGGAGGGAGAAAAAAAATTCTTGTTAATTGAAAAAATTAAAAACATTAAAGATAAATTTCCTAGTTACTTTATTGAAATATGTCTATTGGATACAAAGCAAGAATCACATATCAAAGGCACACTTTTTCTTAAACGAATTGACGATGCATTCACATGTTATCAATAGAGACCTCTAAGTATCCTTCAAAATTTAACAAATATAAATTTTACTAGAACCAGAGCATTTTTGCAGATCAAGGTGTTACTCACAATCCCCCAGAAATGGTACTGATTCATCAAAATTTAAGAACAATGTTGCCATACCAAATATTCACAACCTCTAATCTATGCCAAACAAAATTTAGAGTTGGGGGGAGAAACACCATGAGAAGAGTCCACACCATCTCCATCATCCTGTTTGCCTCTGGACTCCTGTTGAAGATATTTCCAGTAAACCTACATAGGAGAAGCATACATCCCAATGCTCTTACTAAATTATGAAAAGTTTTAGTACTTATCTGCAGAGTATTAAATACAAAAGACTAGGAACAGGGTATTGACTTGTCCCAGGACCACTTCTGTCTAAACTCCATGAAAAAAAGGAAAGATAAGAATGAAATAACCATAATTAAAAGAATTTTTTTACAGATCTCTGGAATTTGGAAAGTCTTCCCTTGCA
Organism: Trichosurus vulpecula; assembly: GCF_011100635.1. Classification (NCBI taxonomy): domain Eukaryota; kingdom Metazoa; phylum Chordata; class Mammalia; order Diprotodontia; family Phalangeridae; genus Trichosurus; species Trichosurus vulpecula. The sequence goes on along the minus strand of NC_050577.1, from coordinate 224,914,205 downwards.
TCAAAGAATGATGTATAGTATAGTCAAACAAAACAAACATACTTTGGCTGTGTATGAAAATTTATGTCAATAGTGTCCCCTGAGTCTACCATTTCTCTCAAGAGGTTGGAAGTATGATTCATCCATACTTATTTGGAAAAAAAATTAAATTTTATTTGAATTTGCATCATTCATCTCTCTCTCTCTCTCTGTCTCTCTGTCTCTCTGTCTCTCTCTCTCTCTCTCTCTCTCTCTCTCTCTCTCTCTCTCTCTCTCTGTCTCTCTCTCTCTTTCTCTCTAGCTTGACTCCTTCTTCCCGCACCTCTACCCAGATATAAACTCCTTTGTGACAAAGAAGTATAGTTAAGCAAAAAGCAATGACTATAGTGACTGGGGGCAGCTAGGTGGTGAAGTGGATCGTGCTGGCCCTCAAGTCAGGAGGACCTCGGTTCAAATCTGACCTCAGACTAGCTGTGTGATCCTGGGCAAGTCACTTAACTCTCTTGACCTCAGTTTCCTCATCTGTAAAATGAAATGGCAAACCACTCCAGTATCTCTGCCAAGAAAACCCCAAATGGAATCATGAAGAGTTGGGCATGACTGAAATGACTTAATAACAACATGGTGACTAGGTCCTACCCTTATTGTACTCTGCCTCTTAATTGAGAGGAGGGAGGACACACTTATTTTGATAAGAAATATATCTTTGGGATTTTTGTGGAACTGAAAAAAATTTTGCTCTGTTTGAATTTGGTGAAGCAGGTGTTCAGGTAGTTAAGACATTTTACGCTTTAAATAAGACCATTTAATACAGAAAGTGTACTCTTTCAATAAAGACAGAAACTTGTGCTGATGTTAAGGGATGTTAAATGTTCATAATAAATTAAAGACCCAAAACAAAAACACATGTTCCAAGAATTCATGAAATGAGCTCGCCAAATAAAAGAGCTTTTAAAAGGCACTTTGGCCATCTAAAGGAAATAGCTAAATGGAGAAAAGGAACCTTTACAACTCACTCTGCCCCTAAGTTTCCACAGAACCCCAGTGCACATTATGGATTCACTTTCATTTCCTGGTTTTCTTTTATTTAGCATAAGCACTTATGCAGGAATTTTCAGCTCTAGTTTTATAAAACATCAAGATAATATTCAATGACTCTTAAGGGAAATCATATAGTTGAGAGACTGCATAGTGTGGTAGATGAAACCCTTGACTTGGAGCTTGGAGTTTGGGGTTTGAATTTTACCTTAGACATTTGCTGCCTGTATAAAGGGGTTTATGTGTGTGGAAAGACCTCATGTCCCCACAATTCTTTGGTCCAAGAAAGTCTTACTTATTGGAGAAAATTCCCTTTGGACTACATTTCTCATAAGCCTGTGTTTGGGTTCTACAGCATGGTCACATCACTCGGAAGGATCTCTGGGTAGAGTCTTTTCAGAATGCATAGTTTAAAAAAGAGGTCTCATAGTGAGTGAAAAAATTCAGGGGTTGAGATAACTGAGAGGCTTGGACGTAGCTTAGGGGGAGATAGGATAGATATGAGGAAATAGAGCCTGTTTCTTGATCATGCTGAAAGTATGCGGGAAGTTGTAGAAACAGAATGATGACAGGAAGCAGAGCTGTGAAGATGGCAGAAGAGGAGAGAGATGGGGGCAAGAGGTTTTCCTTCTAATTCTTTAGAGAAACCACAAGCACTCCCAAGACATCTTTTCAACTCCCAAGGGAACTTTATCTAAGCACTTAGAATGATGTTAAAGTGAGCACACTTAGAGAAACAGTGCTGCTTAGCTACTATGCTTAAAAAGCCATTTCTCCAAAGGCTGCCAGTGCAGTGAGTGAGAAGAGGACCTAATTAAAAGAACCCCGCTATACTTTCTAGTTCTTAGCACAGTTTGGGGGAGAGTAGTGATGGTGGCAGCTATTTGGGAATGGCCAGTGAATGAAGTAGTGTTTGACCCAAATTCCTTATTACCTTGCCATTCTGTCTTAATTAGTCATCTTCCCTTTGAATTCACATTTTACCTGATGTGGACTGGTTTAGATTGGTGTGGGTCAAGAGCCACGAATTTGAACTGATAAGGATCCATCCAATCAGTACTATGAAGTGGGATGTAGTTGAGAGGAGGGCCACATCAAGGGGTTACTGAACTACAATTTTGGTCATTGGCAACTTATTTAATCACACAAAAGACTCAGTTTCTTCATCTGTAAAATGGGGACGATAACACTAATTACAACTAATTATAATTTTATATTATTGCCTATTATAACAGAGTTCTTATGAAGAATGACTTTTCAAGATTTGATATTCTATGAGGTATCATTCTAAAAAGCATGCCTCTTTCTCTTTCAAACAAAAAAAAATGTAATTCTCCTTTTTTCTTAAAAGTAAATACATTAGTAGGACAGAGTTCTGCTTCGCAATGAGACAATGAATGGTAGCATGCCAGTTCTAAGGAGATTGAGAATCACTGCTCTAGAGAATTCTGCCTAAGTTAACAAAACTAAATATAGTTGTTGCCATCTGAATGTTGTCAATAATAATTAAAGAATCACTCTATTAGTCACAATTCACTGAAGTCTCATCCAAACCAGACCTTATGCCATTGGTTTTTTTTTAAAGCCCTCCGAATGATTGTTTATCACACTCAAACAAAGGAGAGGAATTAAATAAGGTCCCTGCCTAGCTGACTCACAATATAAATGAGAGAGATGAACTGAATAAAGACACTGAGCAAGAACAAGAAAGACTCTTGGGGAGATGGATGATGGCAAACAATTAGTCTCTGAATCATTTTGCTGCCAGAGTTGGTGTTGGTTTGTTGAATGAATAAAAGAGTGAATGAATAAATAGACCCCTGTGTGGGGAAAAATGGGATTCTCAGAAATTGAAGAAGAGTTTTTTCTAGGTGTTTAGAATTTAAAAGCAAAAATGAGGAAAAGATTGACTGGAAAAAAATCAATCGTTGTTGACAGGAGCATTAGTGGTTAAAGACCCTATTACTTCCTGCTTGGAGTATTTCAATACCCTCCTTAAATAATCCCTTGGACTCTAGCCTCCCTTACTTTCATCCTGGGTATCATTACCAGATTAATTTTCCCAAACTTCACCAATTTTTATAATAACACTAACTCTCTAGCTCGGTAAACCTTTAACGGCTTGTTGTCGCCTACAGGACAAAGTCCAAACTCCTTAGCTTGGCTGTCAATAATTCAGGCCTACTTTACCTTTCCAGCCTCATATCCCACTACTTCCCTATATAAACCCTACCCTATATCCAAACTGGTATCTTGCCCTGAATAGAATCGATCCTTTTTCTATTTCTGTACATTGTTTCTGCTGAGTGTAGTGTAGTAAAAAGAAAATATGAGGCAGAGTCCAAAGACCTGGGTTTTAATTCTAGGTTTGTTACTGTCTAGTTGTATGCTATTCTTCTTTGCAACTTAGGTTCCTTCCTTATGAATTGAGGGTTTGGTATTAGAACAGTGTTTCTTAACCTAGGCTTCAGGGAGTCCATAAACTTGGATGGGAAAAAAAAATACATCTTTTTTCAGTGTAATTGGTTTTCTTTGTAATCCTAAGTATTGTGAAATAGATGTTTAATTACTGATTGATTAATTATTAAGAGTTTTTTAGTTAATCACAGAAACTAATATCCGTGGATCAGACATGGATTTAATTATATAGGCTTCAGCAGTCGGGTTTGTAAGAGCTTAGGTACCCAAATCTTAAGGGCTACAATCTGGTACTGTCTCTTGAGGGAAATAAAGAAGATGAGTCATAGGTAAAGTCAACCTGATCAGGACATGTTTTGCCCAGTGCTGGGTTTCCCTGGTGTTAAGTGATGTCTATCACAGGACTTCCCAGATGGTGTTACTCAACTCTGTCCTTTCCCCATTTCTCTGGATTCTGGAGATCCCCTCTTGCCAGTCAGTGTCGCATAGTTCGCCCTTCACCATTCTTATAGATCAATCACATCCTTTGTTTAGTTTGTGTCACTGGACCTTATGTAAACACCAAACTGTATAAGAAGCTGCTCTGATTGTAAGGTGTGCGTCTGGTCACTGAGGGGAACATTGATTTCTATTATTGGCAACTGCTAGCCTTGCTAATGAATAGATTATACTTGGAAATTTGTGCCTCAGTTTCTCTTCATGACAGTATTTCATTTTATGCATTTAAAAACATTCTGAGGAGACAGCAATAGGCTTCACCAGACCACCAAAGGTATTCATGACATACAGAAAGGTTAAAAACCCTTGGATTATTTTTATTTTAAAAGCATGATGTAATGGAAGGAGACTTGTAGTCAAGTTACCTGGGGACCAGTCTGAGTTCCATTACTTATTAATTGTATGATCAGGAGCAAGTCACTTGAACTGCCCATAACTGTTTCCTCATTTGTGAAAAACAAAGGAGGGGGTGGAGAGGGACTAATAAATAATTGTGCTACCTAGCTCACAGAGTAAACATCAAAACACTACAAAAATATTTGCTATCACAAAATCTTCTGAATAAATTCATATTAGAGATTTTAAAAGTTTGTTTCTTAAATTTCATCTGTTGTGCTAGTGTAGTATCCTCTCAATAAACATTTGTTGGGTGCTTAAAGATCTCTGTATTTGGAGTGTAGTGATCTGGGTTCAAATAAAGGCTCTCCTTTTTGCTACCCTTGTGTCCTTGGGTAAATCCCTCAGTTTCTTAGAATTTCAGCTTTGTTCATTTGGCGACTAGTAATAATCATACTTCTGTGGTTGGGTGGGGTTTTTGAAGATAAAAATGTGATAAGATATATAAAGTGGTTTTTTTTTTTAAAGCATGAAATCACCATATACATGTCAGAGAAGAGGTTTCTGAGAATAATAAGAGCTCATGTTATGTGCTACCATTCCGTAGTGTTTTGAGATTGGTGAAGTGCTTTATAATGTGTTATCTTATTTGAGATATTGGTGGTCGTTAGAAGGCTGGACTCCTGGAGTCCTGCCTGTGACTCAAAATGACTGTGTGACCTTGGATAAGTTACTTAAACTCTCACTGCCTCAGAACACTCTCCAAGGTTGTAAGCTGCAGAATAATTGTAGAGCTGCTTTGGGTAAGGGAGTTTCTTCTTTGGGGGGCTCTCTTTCCCACTGAAATCAAACAAAGAAATTAAAAATGCAGTTCTTATTTTTATTGTGGTAGAAATTTAATAACCAAAACTTTTTTCCTAGGAAATGTCATTTACAAGAGGATTTCATCACTCCTTATCAGCACTCGCTTCTCTATTTCAATTTGAATGAAATAAGAAGAGACTGGGGTGTTGGGTAGTACCATTGGGCTTTCCTGACTCTCAGTGTTATGGTTCACATTTATCTCCACCAGAAGTCTAGAATGTGGGATGCTGTGTGATTCAGTTGTTATAAAACGGGAAATTCACCCTTTCCAGGGATGTAACAGGTCAATTTCTCTGTGTTTCTAACAACACTGGTGTGTGCCCTCCAACGCTGTGCTTGCTGTTTTATGTCCAAATGACAGTTGGATGGAGAAGGCCAGTTTGAAGGGTGATGTGGTTGAACTGTGTTCATTCTATATACTCCACGATATCAGTAGAATGTAAGTTCCTTAAGGACTAGAGAGGTTTCATTTCTGTCTTGGTAATCCAAAGGTCTAGTATAATTGTTGGGACATAGTTGTTTCTTTTTTTTTTTTGAGGGGGGAATGCAGGGCAATTTGGGTTAAATGACTTGAGGTCAGATTTGAACTCAGGTCCTCCTGACTTTAGGGCCGGTGCTCTACTCACTGTGCCACCTAGCTGCCCCCTACATAATTGTTTCTTGTTTGTTTGTTTGTTTTTATTTTTGATCTTAGTCTCCCTATCTAGCCCAGGCTGAAAGTGAGGTGATGCTACCACTGACTGGCGTAGGAACAGATATATGCTCTGCTTCCATTCCTCCTTAGACAGCCTGATACTCCCCTCCTCCTTTCCTGGGGCTTATGATATTAGTCTGGACTTCATAGGATGTCTGATTGGCTTTAGCCCACTGCAGCTCAGAATTTCTGAGCTCATGGGATCCATACACCTTAACCTCCCCACCCACAGGAATTATAGGCGTGCATGCCTACCCACAAATGGCAGGAGTAATTTCTCAACAAATACTTTGTGAATTTAACTGACATCCCATGGTACAGTAGAAAGAGGGATGGATTTAAGACCAGAGGCCCTGGGTTTGAATCTTAGGTCTCCCACTTTTTACCTGGATGGCCTTGGCAAGTCATTTAACTTCCCTAAGCCTCTGTTTTTTCACCTGTAAAATGAGGGTGTTGGACTAAGTCAGAAGTGACAAACAAATGCATGGCCCATGATGTGGCCCAAACAGATTAAAAGGTGATTGGCAAATCTTAAACAAAATAAATAAAAATACAGTAGAATATAGATAATACAAACACGTGGTTTTCTTAGTCAACATGCAGCCAGTAGGGATCCTTATGCATGTTTAGTGGTCCTTCTTTCTATCTGAATTTGACCTTTGTTACAGAGTTAGATGATCTCTAAGATTACTTCTAGTTCTTAATCTATAATTCCTCTACACAAAAAGGATCATACATACTACTTAGAATCATGTATTATTGTGGTCTCCAAGGAGGTGAAAATGATACTTCTTTTTACCCCACTTTAATTCAACCAACATTTGTCACCTAAGAAGGCCTGGGTTCAAGTTCTGAAGGATAGCTGTTACTATTCTCTCTCTTGAATTTAGGAGAAGGGAAAGGAACAAACATTAATTAAACATCTACCATGTGCTATGCTCTGCGCTAAGTGCTTTACAAATATTATTACTTTTTAGTACTGTTGAAAACATGCTGGCCCCAAAATCAAAATCAAAGAGCCTGGGTTTAAGTCTTGCCTCTGACATTTGCTACCTGGGTAACCACGGGTGAGTCATTTAATGTCTCATTGTTTTGGGGTAACTTTTTTTAAGATGGAGAGAAGTTACAGAGAAGTTTCAGATCTGCATTAGTAAAAAAAGTTTTCATAGTAGGAATTCCCTTCAGAAGTGAAATCAGAGATCTTGACTAAAAATAAAAGTATACAAAGACAAAAATGTTCTGGGTACAAGGCCTACAAAGACAAAGAAGAATCACTATCCTCAAAGGCCATTAAGGGCTAATGGAAGGGTAACAAAGACATCCAAACATCTCCACAGATGATAGGATCCTCTGTCCAGGCCTGGAAGGGCCTTCAGAGATCGTCTAGTCCAACCCTCTTATTTTGTGGACAAGACAACTGAAGCCCATGTAAGTGTTTTGACTAAGATCACAGAATTAGTTTTGGAGATGGGATTTGACAAAACCCAGGCTTTTTGACTCCAGAGTCCAGGTTCATTTCTCTATACCATTAAAACATCATTTTAGAACTCAATTTGTATTTCCTTTTTTTAAAACAAGGAATGATGGAAATGGGAAAGAGAGATATGCTTGTTAATTGAAATAACAACAAAAACACAAAACCTAATATAATTAATTACACATGCTAGAGAGAGCTAGCAGGCACTTTGGTACGCTGCAGAAAGCACTGGAGTTCAAATCTAAGCTCTGATACTTATTATGTTACTTTTGGACTCAACATGGGTCTCAATGTCCTTAATTGTAAAATGAAGGTGTTTGACTTGGTGACCTCAAAGTTCTCTTCTAGCCCTAAATCTAAATCTATCTTTCCAACCCACCACCTCCAGAAAGAATATATAGACGTGGTAGTTAGTGATGCAGGAGAGAGTGGTGACTCTCATTTCCCCTGTAAGCATACAAATGGAGTCCTTAGATAGTTAGACATTTGCTTTCAATCTTACTTATCTTTGATTAACTTTCTGAATTTTCCTCCTAGCTCTGTCCCTTTGTCTTCATCTATTTCTTTCCCTCTCCCTTCACGAATTCAATTCCACCTTTGTTAGCTTCTGGTCTCTGTAAAGGCACCACCCACGACTGGGTTTCACTGGGAAGTCACTGAGGATGAGGAAATCTCTGCAGCTATGCTTGGCAAGATACAAGATTTTCCATTCCTTTTAAAACTGATGAAAAGGACTCATTTGTAGGGCATTCCATAGAGTCGCTCCTCTATTTGTTTCTTGGAGGCAAGGGCTGTTTGGTGCCTTTCATCTCTAGCCCCTCCTCAGCTTTGCAGCCTGATATTATCTGACACTGAATTCTACATCTCCTTTCAGTCCTGGGGAGGCTGCTGAATATATGGACAAAGTACACAATTAGTCACTCTAGCAGCTGTTGGGTTTCTTTACCCAGAGTGGAAAATGCTGATCAAGAAAGGCTTAAGTCTCACTTCTTTACTCATACTAAGCAATATGGGGGGGAGAGTCAGCTGACTCTTGGCTTACTCCAACTAGAGATATGGAAAGTGATTCACCAAGAGTAAACAGAGTTATCAGGAACATTCTGTGTGACTGGAATGTCTTGTCCTGGTTGTTAGGCAAAGGGGTCTTGAAAGGGGAAAATAGAGGCTTTGTCTCATTTAAAGGAACTTAAATTTGTCTTGAAGAGGAATAAAAAATGTTTTGTCCCGGATCTGCAATTTCAAAGGGGTAGGGAATTGGGCATAGAAACTTCTTCCACTGACACAAATGGACAACTCCTGTGGGACTTACAGGGTTAGAGAATTGCTTGGGGACACTAAGAGACTGTGACCTACCCAGGTAGCTTAATAAATGCTTACTGATTGACTTATTCACATCTTTGGATGAAAGCTGAGTGACCACCCACTGGGGATGCCATGTCAGGAAGGCTTGTTCCTGCAAAGGTTGGACTTGATGGCTTCTGAGGGTCCCTCCCACCTGAGAATTGGTGATTTGGTGAGAGATTGAACCTGGGAATAATACTCATGGAACCTCTATCTTCTCTATTTTTCCAGAATGACTTTTAACCCTGCACAGAGTAGAAGGGAGTGGGTGCTCGTAAAGTCATGGAGCTGTGCCCAGAGAATACTGAGTTAGCTTTAGGGAAAGAATAAGTGGGGATAGGAAGAAAAACAATCCCTTTGCTTTTTCATGGGCATAATACAGATACATAATGGCACTGAATATAGGTGTTGTCTAATTTGGAAGCTACTCAATAGAGGGTGTGATGTGGGCTGTGCTGGGAGCAAAAGTGTGACTATGGAGATAGGCAACCATTTGGTCCTTTTGCCACGTGGGGAATGGCCATGCAGGGGTTCTTTATGTGTATCACAGACCCCCTGGGCAGTTGGTGAAGATGGTGCCCCCCCTTCTCAGAATTATGTTTTTAAATACATAGAATAAAATATATAGGATTATGAAGGAAATAAATTATGCTGGAATACAGCTATTAAAATAAAAGCAAAACAAAAAATGAAATTCCCAGATTTCAAGTTAGGAAGCTCTGCTCTAAAGTAAGAATCGTTACTACTATTACACCATCAATGGGTATATTGGTATTATTTTTTAAAATAATAATGATCATGGAAAGAGCCAGAGGCCTTATTCTCCCTACTATTTGTAATGAGTCGCAATGAGAAGAAAGTGGGTTATAGTTGATTTGCCTGCCTACACTTCTAGGCCTCTTCCCTAAATTGAGGTGGGGCAGAGCCCAGAAGTACATTGCTGTGGGTTCACAGTATTTAAAACCTCTGACTTCAACATTTTCCTATTTGAATGATGACTATGGGATGGAGGATGGAAAACAAGCCTTGGTAAGAAGTCAAGATAAGCCAGTGAAGGCAGAGTTCACTGGAAATATAATAGTTGATGTTTATAGTAATCATTTCCATTAAGGTGAACAGGGTTATCATTTCTGTCTTGGAAATACATTTAATTAATGTGATTAGATTAGCCTAACAAAGATGTCCTTCCTTACCCTCTCCTTCCTTTCCCTCTAATATCCTTCCCTCTTATCTCTCTCTGTCTCTCTGCTCTCTTGTTTCTCTTTGTCTCTCACTGTCTCTTCTCTTTTCTCCCTCTCTGTCTCTTTCTACCCCCTTCCCTTCCTTTTTCCTTCTCCCTCCCTCTATTCCCCCTGTTATAAAGTAAAGACTTTGCTCATTTCCTCCCACTGTTTTCTAACTAAGGAAATTTAGTTTATAGGTTTATAAGGTATACAGGTCATAAACTTTTAATGAGTTTAAGAACTTAGTAGCATAAGACATATGCTGAAAAAGTGATGAGCTAAGTAATTTTCAAGTTCTGCACACCTGAGCACAGCTGGCATAATTATTTTCATCCTTTGTGAAAAACAAAGGTCTCCACAAATAGGTGAAAGGTTTGTGGCCCTTTGCCCATTATTCAGGGTTTTAGTATGAATGAGGCTCTTAGTGGGCAGGAACTGGGGAAATTTTTTTTTTTCATTGTAAGTGTATCTACATTCTGTACCCTGAGGCTTTTGGTTACAAAACTGGCAGCTGACAGGTACTTTTACTATCTTTTCTCCCAGAAATTAAACATTTTTCTCCAGTAAAGACAAGGTTAAAAAAAAAAGCACCACCAAAACTAATCAGAAAATGAATTCTGTAACGTAACAATGCCCTACTTTCCCATTTTCTGCTCATTAAAAATTCAATTCCCGTTAGAGGAACTCAGAAAGTGAAAAGTCTCTTAATCCGTGGACCTATGAAATGAAGTAGTTTCATTTAAGAAAAAAAAAAGGTCAGGGGCACAGGAATAAGTGTTTGATTGGCAAAATATTCCATCAAGGTATAAAAGGAGATGATTTCTGAGCTAAAGAGGTAGTTAGGGTTTCATGAACTCCTTCCATCAAGCCTAGTAGGAATATTTCATTATTGTATTTTTCCAGCAAAACATAGCTGTAGAGTTGGGAAACCGGGGTTCAACCCTGCCTAGGACTCTTACTAGCTGTGGGATCCTGGGCAAGTCACTCAAATTCAGGACCTCAACTTGTTCATCTGTGAGCTGGGAGTAATACTACTTCTACTATCGCTATCACAGAGTTATTGTAAGAATCTAGTTCCTTCCCTCGGAGATTACTTCCCATTTATTTTGTGTTTATCTGGTCTTCATGTTGTCTCCCCATTAGACTGTGAGCTCACTGAGGTCAGAGACTGTGTTTTCACCCTTCTTTCTGTCCCCTGCCCCTGGCACAATTATTGGCACGTTATAAATGCTTCATTGAATCGCTACTGTTGAATTTCGAGAACTTTAAAAAAAATCTCTTTAAATGTCATAGTTGTCTTCTTATTATCTTGTTACAGATATCGGGATTCTCATCAAATGATACATTTAAAGCTAGAAGGGACCTTAGAAGTCATCAGATCCCATTCTCATTCGATTCTTATAACAACCCTGAGAGACAGGCATTATGATTATCCCCATTTTACATGAGAAAATGGAGGCCCAAAGTAGTTAGATGACTCGATCAAGGACATATTGCTAGGAAGCATCTTGGGCAGGATTTAAACTCGGATTTTCATGACTGCAGGTCTCATGTCTTATCCAGGCTACCATGCCGTTGCAGATGATATGCCCCTAAATATAAATGTACCCCGTGACATTTTCATTTTCTTCACAATTCTTAGACCTCAGGCTGGAGTCTTAGTAGTTATGATTTCTATTAATTGACTGCTCTAGATTTTGCCTCTTCACCTTTTACACTATAGGCTGTGTAGGAACTAGAACCACTACTCCTTCTCTGCTCATTGTTAGGTTGAGATAAACCCAACCTCAGAGACATTAGGGCCCTTCAACTTCCAAAGGGTTAAAGGTCAACCCCTACCTTCTGGCCTCAACTCAACGCTCCTATGTGAGGAGTCTTGTCCTGATTCCTCCAATGGCTAATACCCTTTCCTCTGGAAATCACCCTGTGTATACTTTGTATATATTTGGTGTGTTTGGATGGATAGCTTCCTCAGATATTTGCTCCTCCTGAGTTATGCTATAATGTATTGGATGGAAACGTGGCCTTGTTTGTAAGAATACCTGGCTTCAAGTCTTGTCTCTGAGACATACTGACTATGCCTTCTTTCATTTTGCTTCTCTTTCTTGGGTTGGCCTGTTACATACACACCCATGCACATATGTGCACAGTATATACATCTATATTTAATCTATTGATATATCTATCATAGATAGATGATAGATAGATGACAGACTATAGGTATATAGTAGATGATAGATGATAGGTAGATAGATGATAGATATATAGATGATAGATAGATGATAGGAGTGATGATAGGATAGATAGGTCAACAGAACAATAGATAGATCAATAGATAGATAGATGATAGATATAGATAGATGATAGATACAGAGAGGTAGATAGATATAGATAGATGGATGGATAGATCAATAGATAGATGATAGATACAGATAGGTAGGTAGATATAGATAGATAAATACAGATAGGTAGATAGATAGATCAATAGATAGATAGATATTGCTGATGAGTGATAGATACACCCCCACAGCAGCTGCTAGCTGGATTGTTGATACACCTCACTAAGCCTCCTTTTCTTTATCTGTAAAATGGACATGATAACAGCACCTACCTCATAGGGTTGTTTTTGAGGATCAAATAAGGCAATATATGTAAAATGCTTTCCAAACTTAAAGCATCACGCAAATGCTAATTATTACTATTATTACATAGTGATTTATACACAAAGGTCAATGGTCTTTGGAGGTAGGTAGTGCATATGTTATAACACCCATATTTTAGGTGAGAAAACAGAGGTTCAGTTACCTAGCCCATGGTTACACAATAGTTAAGCATCAGAGATGGGACTTGAACCCAAGGTCACTCTTGACTCCTATCCAGCATGCTTTTCACTAAGTCATACTATCCATCCATCTATCTATCTATCTATCTATCTACTTATTTATCACTCTATCTAGTACTTTAAAGTTAGATAAATGATTATTTCTAGATGCACTAAGGTTTTTGGAATTTAGAAAGAGAAAGAAAAAGGGAATTTCTAAGGCTTGGAGTGGTGCTCTACTTTGACTTGGGTCACAGGACTTGAACTGAAAGAAACCTCAGAGACCATTCAGCCCATTTCCCTAAATAGGGAAACTGAAGCCCAGGAAGGTTTGGTGGTTCAGTGACTTGTCCAAGGTCATACGGGTAGTAAACATCAGAGACAAGGTTTGAACCCAGGTCCTCTGACTGAGAGCCATTGTTTTTTCTACTCTATCACCATGTTGTCTCCTTCCCTTGAGCTTGGAAGATTGTGTCTCCTCCTACTGGAATGATTATTTGACATAGGAAGCTTCTTTTCCTGTTTTTAGGGGCAGCACAGCTGAGGGTAGATGGTTTTTATTCATTTAGAACTTCACCCTGAGCTATACGGTCAAGTGTCTGGATGTTACCCTATGATTCATTGGTGGAATGACTTTTCAGAATCCTATGGCCCGTTTGTAAGTTATGGTCCCACACGGTGGCAACACATTGAGCCTTAGGACAGGGGTGAAATGCAATATTTAGAAATCAAGGCCACTCGAAGAGAGACTTGTGCTCTAGTTCAAGAGGAAGTGAGTGCATTTCATCAGCAATGCTACAGACATCCTAACACAGCTGAGCTTCATCAGCAGAAAAGGTGGGAGCTGAAACCTGGAGAGACTGTTATTGATACGGTTGTATTTCACTGTCAGCATCGAATCCTGTCTTATTGGTTACGTTTTGCTTTTCTCCTTACGAAGTGGAATATTCTTTTCTTTCCTCCTTTTCTTTCTCTTCCATCTTCTTTCTGGCACGGAAGCAGTGTCAGGGAAGTAGGCTGGTAGGGGTTTAAAACATCGATTATTCCTTTTCTTTTTGTAGTAATGTTGGATTAGAGCTTGACATTTGAATGTACCCAAATAAAAGCCACTCCATCACTGGGAGAGTGGTTGGATTATAGCAAAGCTTTCAGCTGCTACAAACCCCAAGCACAGAAGTGGAGGGATTTTCAGGGGCCCAGGGATACACAGTAACCCCTTTAATCCTTTTCTCTCTGGCTTAGAGACTCCAATGAAGCTTAATAATTAAAGAGGGGTACAGTCAGAGTGTTTAGAAAGACATGTGAGTGACTGCATTTCTCTCTGTCTCCCTGTGTCTCTCTGTCTCTCCCTCTCTCTGTCTCTATCTCTCTGTCTCCCTGTCTGTCTCTCTCTCTCTCACTCTCTCTGTCTCTGTCTCTCTCTCTCTCTCTCTCTCTCTCTCTCTCTCTCTCTCTCTTTCTCCCCACAGTGAACAGAGAGCTGGACTCATAGCTAGGAAGCCCTGGGTTCAAGTTTAATCTCTGACACATACTGAATGGCATGACCTTAGGGAAGTCACCCAGTACTCTAGGCAACTCTAAGACTAAGGAGCTGAATGAATTGGTAGAGGGAACTTTCTTGCCAGGTTAGCTGTTGGCACAGTGGTTAGAGCACTGGGCTTGGAGTTAGGAACACCAGAATCCAAATTCGGCCTCAGACATTTGCTAGCTATGTGACCTTGGGCAAGTCACTTCACCCTGTTTGCCTCAGTTTCCTCATCTGTAAAATGAGCCAGAGAAGAAAATGCCAAACCACTTCAGTATCTCTGCCAAAAAGTCTAAATGGTGTCAGAAAGAGTTGGGCATGATTGAAATGATTCAACTACAACAAACAACAACAAAACGTTTCCTCACCAGGGAATTCATTTAACCAGTGAAAATTGCCATTGTGGTTCCGAACCCTATCCCTGGGAGATCCACTTTTACAGTAGGAGGAGATGAGGATGCTTCTTTCCAATTCAGAAATGAACACACATTTCAAACATTAGCACACAGTCTCCATGCAGGATTTCGGCATACTCAGCTTTTGGTCTATAGAAAGATGCCAATCTGTATCTCTATCGCCAGAATGAACTCCTAGTTCATTCTGGGAATTCTACTTTCTTCATCACCATTTTTTCTCTCTACAATCCATATGACATTTTCCTCTCAGATGGTCCGTGTTTCAGGAGAAATGTAGAGATTTAAAGCATAATCTTTAAGCCTGAAATGTAAAGTACTGATCTACTTTTCCCTCAGGAACCCACATAAGACTATTTGAGTTTCCTGGGAGTACCGGAGAGGGCTTAGCTGAGAATATAAAGAAACCCTGTTCTAACTAACTTGAAAGCTAGTTTTATCAGGTCCAGTTTTTGTACTGCAACGTAACTTGGTGTATTGATGATTGTTTGAAAAAAGCACCCCACTGGCCAGGGCCTGGGCAGTTTTAGCTTTTTATTTTTTTAATGAGGATCCCAGTCATGATGACATTTTTGACATGTACGACTGAATTTCATACTGTATGTTTTACCTCTAAGACATTCATTCATTTATTCAGCAAACATTTATTGAGCTACTACTATGTACTGAGTTCTGTGTTAGGTGAGAGATGACAGACAAATTTTTGATAAAAGATATGATTCTAGTTCTAATTTAGTTTATAGCCTAGTAGCATTCCAGATTTAGAGTTAGAAAGGACATTAAAGGGCATCTGATCCAACTTTATGTTACAGATGAAGAAAATGTGAATTCAAGATGGTATGGATGAATCACGCATATAGCATGGCATACACACAGTTCATTACAGAAACCTGTTCAGATTGCATTCGGAGGGCAGCAATTCCTCACATCATCTCTCTTCTCTTCTCATTCCTAGGATGATAGGAATCTAAGCCTGCTGTCCCTTCCTCTTCCCCCTACGGGGAAAAGGTGGGGGAAGACCCTTTTATTTCTTACAAGATTGCTTATCCTTGTATGTTGAAAAGTTTACTTCACTTTTTTAAGCCAGCAAATGTGATTAAGCTGTTGACCAACCACATTAGTAAACTATGTGCAATATTGCTTGAATGCATCATTGAGAGGAGAAATTGGGAAAAGCCAAGGCAGGGGAGACAGATTTTAAAATGAAATACTTTGCCAGAGCATAGTTTCTAACTGGGGACTCAGAGTTAAGAAAGACAGTCGTTGATTTACTTTTACAATTTCCCAGGGCATAGTGTATATTTATTAGGGTTTCTCTGATTAAATGAATCAGTAACAGAGTTTATGCAGCTAACTAGATGGCACTGAGGCAGACATTTTTCACTATTGGGCTTTTTTTGAAAAGAAAATCACTTACTTAGAGAGGTAAGGATTGAGGGAAGTGGATAGGGGACAAGTTCCCTGACTTATAAAAAGGCATGTATGTATAGAAGGAATAAGTGACCTACATTTATCTGCTATTTATCAGTTGGTCAGTCAACAAGCATTTATTAAACACCTACTACATGCCAGGCACTATGCTATGTACTGGGAATACAAAAAAAAAAGGTAAAAGGCAGTCCTCACTCTTGAGGAACCCACAGTTACAATCGTAGAAAAAAAAAACAAACCAATATGTATAAAACATTATAAAAAATGTTTTAAATATTGGTGGGCTGTTGTCCTTCATTCTCAAAATAGACCAAATTGACATCACTACGTTAGAGTCTAATCCGTGCTTGGAATGCTCTACCACAGGTGAGGCATAAAGAGTCCATTTGGGGTGGATTCTCTAAATTTGCTTATCTCATGTTTCTTTTGAGCTACTTCAATTCTGCTTTGTCATGAGGCTGTCCTTCACTCCTTTTGGTAGGCATACAAGCTTGTTGACTAGATTAGTTTTGATTACAAAACGTACACCAGCTTCAAGGTGCTCCCCTTCACTGTGGCCACTCCAGAAAAATGTGTATCCATCTCCAACTTCGGTAAGCTGGTCTTCATTTCCCAGCCTTGTTTCAGTCAGGACTGCTATTTGGGTATGATACCTGTTCTCTTACAACAAGAGCTTTTCATCTTTCAGGTCTACTGAATTTTGTGTTGTTTGCGTGTCACATTCCATGTACCAGTGGTGAATGGAATTGTCTTGCAGACATTTTTGCACATTTTTTTGTGTTTCAAACTCACAGTGGGACCCCCATCTGCCCTGGTAATCAGACTGGGGTTGGGTAAGCAGACGATTTTTAGGGTACCTTTTTTAGCCCCTTCCTCACACCAGGAGGTGAGTGGTGCAATCCTTAAAAGGTTGCTCAGACACCCAGGGTCTCAGACACCATTCCCTGCCGAATCCCACTGCTACTTCTGATGAGAAGAGGACCCTATGGCCTAGGCAGCCTGAGTACAGGGTTGTGACTACAGCTACCAGTGTATTTGCACCTGCTGCTGCATTGCTTGCCCATCACTACTGGACTTTGAGATAGGTAAAAATGGTATGGGTGATGCCTTTTGATTCATGAATAAATTGGATTTAAATGAGGCAGAGTTGCATGAAGTTGTCTGCTTCACTCTCTCTTCCAGGGTCATCATAGCCCAGCGGCAGGACAGTCAAGATGACTGGCAATGCTTGAGATGCAGTGGATGACCTCGGCATCTTTGATGTCTGACCAAGCTCTAAGCACTCTGCCGTACCTGCTTCAGCTACCTTCATGGTTGTTCTCATCTGTCCATTCTACCAGGGGATATTTCAGATACTTGGGGTAGGCAACTCTTTAACTCACTGACAGGTTTGAGACCCTCAACCTGGTTTAGTCTGTCTACCGAAATGGCTTACCAGGGTGTGGTTGCTGTGCATGCTACGACTTGGAGCCACAGGTGAGAGGTGGATCAGGTGGCAACCAAAAGTGGAAAGAAGCTCTGAAAAGGGCTTGGCAGCCCTCACACCAGAGGTACTAGTTCTCCCTGAATACACCGTACACCCCAGGATAAATCAATAATTATCAAAAGAAGGAAGGCAGTAGAATTGAGGGGTTGGGAAAGGCTTCCTCTAGAAGATGGCATATTATTTAGGATTTAAAGGAAGCCAGGGAAGTCAGTAGGTAGAGATGAAGAGGGAGAACATTCCAGGTATGGGGACAGCCAAAGAAAATGCCCAGAGCTGAGAGATGGAGTGAGATTTTTGGAAAATAGAAAGGAAGCCAGTGTCACTGGATCAATGAGTACATGTCTAGGCATAAGGGGGAAAGACTGGAAAAGGAGGAGGAAGCTGGGTCATAAAGGACCTTGAATGCCAAACAGAGGGTTTTGTATTTGATGTTGGAGGTGATAGGGAGCCACTGAAGTGTATTGAGTAGGGGGGATGACATGGTCAGACCTGTACTTTAGGAAAAACATTTTGGTAGCCAAATGGGGGATGGATTAAAGTGGGGGGAGATTTGTGGCAGGCAGAGACCAGTAGGCCATTGCAATTTCCAAGGGTGAGGTGATGAGGGCCTGCACTAGAGTGGGAGCTCTGTCAGAAGAGAGAGGGGGGTGTATTTGAAAGAAGTTGAAAAGGTGAAATTAAGAGACCTTGGCAATGTATTGGAGAGGGTGGATGAGAGAGACAGGGAGAAGCCAAAGATGATACCTAGGCTATGAGCATGGGGGACCATGATAATGGTGATGTCCCAGAGAGTAATAGGGAAGTTAGGAGCAAGGGGCAGGGAAGGCTTTGAATGAATTTAATTTTTGGACATGTTGAGTTTAAGTTATCTACTGGACATCCAGCTTGAGATATACTTGGTTCAGAGTACAGCAATATTGCTGTTATAATGGTTTTAGGGAAACTATCATGGAAGAGGTGTCATCTGCATTGCAATTTAAAGGATGAGTAGAAATTCAACAGGTGAAGAGAGGGTAGGTATTACAGGCAGAGGGAACAGGCTAACCAGAGGCGGTATTGTGTTATAGTGGAAAAATAATGGATTTGGAGTCATGCTACCTGGGTTCAAATCTTGATTCTACATATTCACTGTACGGCCCTTGGTAAGTCACTTAATTTTTGGAGGGTTTTAGTTTCCACATATATAAAATAACAATGACAACCACCACAAATACCACCACCACCACCCCCACAACAACAACTAGCATGTATGTACAGCTTTGAGGTTTGCAATGCACTTTACATTTGTTAACCCAGTTGATCCTAACAATTCTATGAGCTATTTTCTATGAGTTCTATTCTATGAGTTATTTTCATCTCCATTTTACAGAAAATGAAGGTGAGGCAGACAAAGATTAAGTGACTTACTGAACTAAGTGGTACAGTGGATAGAGAACTGGGTTTGGAACCAGAAAGACTTATCTTCATGAATTTGAATCCAGCCTCAGATACTGTGACCCTGGGCAAATCTCTTAATCTCATTTGCTTCAATTTCCTCTTCTGTAAAATGAGATGGAGAAGGAAATGGAAAACCATTCCAGTATCTCTGGTAAGAAAACCCAAAAATGGGGTTACAGAGAATCAGACATGATGGAAACAACTAAACGACAATGAGGGTTATATGGCACATAAGTATGTGGACAGGATTCAATCTCAAGCCTTCCTGACTCCACATCCAGTGCTCTCTCTGCTGATCCACCTAGATGCCAAGAAACCTTGAGGGGCTTGGATCCTAGGAGCTCTAAGTTCCCTTCCTGGGTGAAATCCAGGATCCTATGATGCTAAGTCAGGGAGGCATGGATGTGTCCTTTGTGTTCAGAGGACAGAGAGTGATCAGTTTGATCAAGAGCATCAGTGCAAGAGTCATGTGAGGGAAGGCCAGAGAAGGAGAAAGGGTGGTGTTGATTGTGGAGGGCCTTGAATGACAGCCTGAGGAGTCTGGCAAGGAAGAGCTCTAACTCTGGAGCCAGATGAACTGCAGTCCTGATCTCATCTCTGATTCTTATATTTGCATGACCTTGGTCAAGTGACTGACTTCTCTGAGCCTCAGTTTCCTTAGCCATATAATGATGTGTTTGAAACCCTGAGGTTCTTTCCAAATCTGGATCTAGTATCTTATGACTCTGTACGTTATTTGGTACACAGCAGGGATTCACCCATGATTTTAAAGTTGAGGAGTGACCTCAGTAGATCTATGCATAAGGAACAGAAGATTGGCAGTGGTGTGAAGGTGAAGGGGGAGAGTAGAAGCACCCATGCCACTGGCTTCCAAGACAACTCACCCCTTTAGGTCCACATGGAACTCTCCCCACAACCTTCAGCAGCAGTGAGGCAGAGAGCTAGGTCATAGAGCAGCAAATATCAGACAGAGCTTTTATCATTCTTAACATCAATGATACATGTAGTCTTCACTCTTTGCTATTCTCCTCAAATGCAAATTTCTTTTTTAATTTTTTTGAGAAGAAAAGGAACTCAAGTTCATCCAGCAGTAATTATAATTCCTCCCCTCCTGCCCCCCAGTTTCATTATAAGAAGATAATAGCTTTTCGCTATTTATTTACACAGGGTTGAGATGAAAGCAGGGAGCATCTTGCAGGTAATAATCTTGTTGGCTTGCCCAACCACCCAAAGCCCTTGGGATCCCCATAAAGGTCAGTGGGAAAGGGCACTCATATTGCATTTGAACTTGCAGTCTGTGGGAATGATTCCAGGAACAAGACTGGATGTGTGTGACATTGATATTCTGATTATAGAAAGGAAGAAATAACACAGAGAGGGATGAAAGTGTCAACAAAAATGGGGATGGATAAGAAGGTCTATTAGGCTGCTGAGGATTTAAGGGAGGAGGCTGATATTGTTTCATTGTTGAAATCACACACACACACACACACACACACACACAGACACACACACAGGCACACACACACACACACATTAAAATTGTGTTTTTTTCATTCTGTGCTCTCCACTGCAAATAATATGGCTATGGGGCTTAGGAGAGACCTAGAAAGGCAATCTGTGACACAGAAATGGAGGAAAGCAATGTAAGTTAGTGGAAAAGGCATCGACTCCAGTATCTGGGGGACTTGAGTTCAAATCCTCTATCCTTTCCTCTGACTCTCATTATCTGTGTGACTTTGAGAAGAGTCCATAAACTCCCTGTGCCTCAGCTTCCCCATCTGTAAAATGAGGACATTGCACTAGCTGGTTTCTGAGGTCTCTTCAAACTCTTGAACTATGCCAGTTCTTTCAAAAAAAAAATCTGGATCTTTTTCTTGTTATCTTTTGATGTTACATTATATTTTTTTCTGAATATAATCTTCTCCTGGGAGCCATTCCTTATAGCAAAGATTTTAAAAGAAAGAAAGAAAGAAACAAACAAAAAAAGCAGTTCAGCAAAACCAATCAGCTAGCTAGCATTTATGTAATGCTTTAATGTTTGCAAAGCACTTTACAAATATGATCTCACTTGATCCTCACACCAACTTTGGGAAGTAAAGGTTATTATTTTCATCCCTATTTTACAGATGAGGAACTGGAGGCTGAGAGTGTATAAGTGACTTGTCTAGACTCATTTGCCTAGCAAGTGTCTGAGGTGGGATTTGAACTCAGGATTTCCTGACTGCAGCTCCAACACTCTATCCACAGCAAGAATGGGTGCCGTATTTTGTCAACAGCTTTTTCTGCCTCTATTGAGATAATCATATGATTTCTGTTAGTTTTGTTATTGATATGGTTAATTATGCTGATGGTTTTCCTAATATTGAGCCAGCCCTGCATTCCTGGTATGAATTCCACCTGTTCATAGTGTATT
Organism: Trichosurus vulpecula; assembly: GCF_011100635.1. Lineage (NCBI taxonomy): Eukaryota > Metazoa > Chordata > Mammalia > Diprotodontia > Phalangeridae > Trichosurus > Trichosurus vulpecula. The sequence goes on along the minus strand of NC_050577.1, from coordinate 224,892,808 downwards.
ATCTTGGTAATAAGTTGCTGTAATCTCTTTGCTAATATTTTATTTAAAATTTTTGCATCAATATTCATTAGGGAAATTGGCCTATAATTTTCTTTCTCTTTTTTTTGGCTCTTCCTAGTTTAGGTATCAGCACTGTATTTGTGTCATAAAAGGAATTTGGTAAGGATCCTTCTTTGCCAATTTTTCCAAATAGTTTATGTAGTATTGAAATTAATTGTTCTTTAAATGTTTGTTAGAATTCACTTGAAAATCCTTCTGGCTCTGGAGATTTTTTCTTAGGGAGTTCATTGATGACTTGTTCAATTTCTTTTTCTAAAATGGGGTTAAGTATTTTCTTTTCTTTTCTGTTAATCTGGGAAAATTATATTTTTGTGAATATTCATCAATTTCACTTAGATTGTCAGATTTATTGGCATACAGTTGGGCAAAACAGCTCCTAATTATTGCTCTAATTTTCTCTTCATTGTTAATGAATTCACCCTTTTCATTTTTGATACTGGTAATTTGGTTTTATTCTTTCTTTTTTAAAAATCAAATTAACCAATGGTTTATCTATTTTATTGTATTTTTCATAAAATCAACACTTAGTTTTGTTTATTAGTTCAATAGTTTTCTTACTTTCAATTTTATTGCTCTCTCCTTTGATTTTCAGATTTTCTCATTTGGTAATTGGGGATTTTTAATTTGTCCTTTTTCTAGCTTTTTCAGTTGCATGCCCAATTTATTGATCTTCTCTTTCTCTATTTTATTCATGTAAGCATTTAGAGATACAAAATCTCCTCTAAACACTGCTTTGGCTTCATCTCTTAAGTTTTGATATTTTGTCTCATTGTTGTCATTCTCTTTGATGAAATTCTTAATTGTTTCTGTGATTTGTTGTTTGACACACTCATTCTTTAGGATTAGACAATTTAATTTCCAATTAATTTTTAGTCTATCTTTCCATGGCCCTTTATTACATGCAATTTTTATTGCATTATGATCTGAAAAGGATGGGTTTAATATTTCTCCCTTTCTGCATTTGATTGTGAGGTTTCTATGCCCTAATATATGGTCAACTTTTGGGTAGGTGCCATGTGCCATTGAGAAAAAGGTATATTCCTTTCTATCACCATTCAATTTTCTCAAGAGGTCTATTGTATCTAACTTTAAAAAAAAATTCTATTCACCTTCACCTCCTTAACTTCTTTCTTGTTTATTTTGTGTTTAGATTTATCTAGTTCTGAGAAGGGGAGGTTGAGGCCTCCCACTAGTATAGTTTGCTGTCTATTTCTTCCTGTAACTCACTTAATTTCTCCTCTAAAAATTTGGATGCTATACCACTTGGTATATATATATACATACATACATACATATATATATATATATATATATATATATATATATATATATATATATATTGGTATTGATATTGCTTCATTGGCTATGGTACCTTTTTTGTTTTTAGCAAGATGTAGTTTCCTTCCTTATCTGTCTTAATTAGATCTATTTTTGCTTTTGTTTTATCTGAGATCAGGATTGCTACTCCTGCTTTTATTATGTCAGCTGAAGCATAATATATTCTGCTCCAGCCTTTTACGTTTATTCTATGTGTATCTCTCTCCTTCAAATGTGTTTCTTGTAAATAACATATTGTAGGATCCTGGTTTTTAATCCACATTGCTATCCATTTCTATTTTATGGAAGAGTTCATCCCATTCACGTTCTTTATGATTGCTAACTGTATTTTTCTGCTTGTTTATACTTTTCTCTCTCCTTTTACCCTGTCCTTCCTCACCAGTGTTTTGCTTCTGACCACTATCTCCTTCAGTCTTCTCTCCCTTCTATCAGCCCACCCCTCCCTTTTCTTTCTCCTCTTCCCTTTGTAGCAACAATTTGGCTAGCAGCTACTGTGGGGATGAAAGACCAACACAAGCCCAACAACAAGAATGCTGCCAGCACAGACTCTTTTGCTCTGCTTTACTAAGCAAAGTAATGTTAGGGAGTTAACAATCTTATTTCAATCCAACATACAAATATCATTCACTTAGCTCAGGGGAAAAAGGCAGCACCATGAACTTCAGAGCAAATACAAACAAATTACAAACATACATTATAAACAGACCAAATACAATTCATAGTTACCAAGAAACCTTCAACAACTGGGTGAGCTGGGAGGCTCTTGGAATGGCTACCTGGAGTCCCTCACCAACACTCCTCCAGTAGTGAGATCCTCAAGGGAGAACCCCAATCTCTGGGTTTATATATCTTATTCAGGGTCAAAGGTGAGTCACACATACGACTCACCCACATGACCTAAAAGTGTCACAAAAATATGACTTAAACCCATGTGGTCTAAAAGCCTCTGATATCACAAACATGTCACTCAAACCCATGTAAACTGGACTTTCCCCTGAGGCAAGGAGGTCATCAAGGACTCCTAATTTAGTCAAGGAAACAAAGGCCAAACTCTTCAAGGGCACTTGATTGAATAAGTGCTAAAAGCCCTCCTTAATTACCAATACATCCTTCTAGTTCTTTGTAGGGTAAGATAAATTTCTATACCCAACTGAGTGTGTATGTTATTCCCTCTTTGAGATAAATCCAATGAGAATAAGGTTCAAATAATGTTCAACCCTTCCCTTCTTTCCCTCTACTCTAATAGATCTTTTGCACCTCTTTATACAATGTAATATACCCTATTCTGCCTCCTACTTCCTCTTTTCCCAGTTCAATCTTTTTTTCCACCCTTTAATTTTTTTTAATATTATCACATTAAAGTCAACTTAAATTCACACCCTCTATGTGTCCTTCTAACTGTCCTAATAGAGATACACCTCTCAAGATAAGTATCATCTTCCTGTGTAGGGATGTAAACAATTTGACCTTGTTATATAACATTTTTTTCTTTCCTTTTTACCTTTTTATGCTTCTCTTGAGTCTTTTATTTGAAGATCAAATTTTCTGTTCAGCTCTGGTCTTTTCATCAGGAAAGTTTGAAAGTTCCCTATTTCATTTAATAGCTATTTTTTTTTCTCCTGAAAGATTATGCTCATTTTTTTCTGGGTAGCTGATTTTTTTTTTTAAAAATTTAATTATGTCTGATTTTTTTATTAAATTTTATTTTAAATATTTTATTTATACAAAATAGAGAAAAGAAACAAAAATATATCATGAACTTAAATATTGAAACTTAAATATAAAGTAAGAAAGAAAATAAAAGCATGTCACGTGCATAGCAGAACATAGGAGAGGATTCAAAATATGTAACAATAAATTTTCATTTAAAGAAAACCTGTATGATAAATAATATACCTTGTGTTAAGAATTGTCCATCTTTTCTTTGTTTCTTGTGTTTTCTTTTGTTCTCTGCTGTGCACTTTTTAACTTTGTTCTTTTTCCCCTCCCCCCGCCCCCCGAAGGCTACAATATAATTGAGATATTTCTTGATATATACATACACATAAAGATATATACATACATTTACACATATATAGAGTATATAGACATATACTTTCCCAAACATAATCTACTCCTGATCTTTGTTTTTTATGTTTGTACATATCTTTTGTTTCCTATCCTTCCTGTCTCCTCTACTTTACTTCTACTTGTTACATCACCTTCCTATTACTTGCCTACTCCCCTCCTCCACCAACCACCCTGCCCTCCTATTACTTGCCTTCCCCCCTCTAAGGATCCTTCCCCTATTCCCCCATTCCCATTAATTTAAACTCCCTTTACCTATTCCCTCATTCTCCCCTCTAAAAATCCCTCCCTTGTCCTCTCCCCCCTCACTAGACCCCTACCACTTTATTTCTTCTAAATTTAGAAGACTTATATACTCTTCTAAATATATATATGTATTCTTCCCTCTTAAACCCATTCCTGATGAAAGTAGGTTATCAGAACTACCAGCCTTCCTCTCCCATCTAAATACTCTGCATTCTTTCTTCTTCTTCCACCTTTCTTGTATAAAATAGTTACCCTTTTTAGCTGTTTCTAAATGGTTTTACTTTTTAAATTCACATGATAGTCAGGTTTATGCCCCTCTTTCTTATAAGCTTGACAATTATTAATAAGAATGTTAGACATACATTTTACATTTTATGTTATATAAAAGGTAAACAGTCTGTTCTTGTAAACCCTTTATAGTCAGTCTTTGGTATGTACCTTATGTGTCTCTTAGTTTTTGTATGTTAAATCTTCTATTAAGTTGAGGATATTTTTAAACAAAGTCTTGAAAGTCTGGGGGTTTGTCAAATGTCAATTTTTTTTTTCATTCAAGATACTATTGAAATTTGAAGGGTATGATATTTTTGGCTGGAGCCCCAAGTCTTTGCTCTTTGATACATTGTGTTCCAAGACCTGTGGTCCTTCAATGTCTCTGATGCTAGGTCTTGTGTAATTCTAATTGTGGCATCATCATATTTAAATTGTTTTAATCTTGATGGCTTTAATATTTTATCCTTGATCTGGGGATTTTGGAATTTGACTATGATATTCCTATGAGTTTTCCTCGTAGGATCTCTTTTAAGTGGTATGCGATGGATTTTTTCTATTTCTACTTCCCTGACTTGTTCTAATGCTTCAGGACAATTTTCTTTATTTCTTGTATTATTGTATCAAGATTCTTTTTCTGATCATAACTTTCAGTTACTCTGATTATTTTTATATTTTCTCTTCTTGATCTATTCTCCAAATCTGTTGTTTTTCTTATATGATGTTTCACTTTCGCTTCTATTTCTTCATTATTCTTGTTTTGTTTAATTATTTTTTGATCTCTTATAATTTCAGTGGATTCACTTTGCCCTATTCTAATTTTCAAGGTGTCATTTTCCTCCCCAAGATTCTGGATCTCCTTTTCTAATTGGTTGACTTTCCTTTCATAACCTTCTTGTTTTTCTTAGACTATTTTTATTTTTAGTTTTTCCTCCATCTCTGTCATTTGATTTTTAAAGTCTTTTTTAAGATCTTCTATAAATTCTTTTCGGGCAAGTGACCATTTAACCTTGCTCTTTGGGGATTTCTTTACTTCAATGTCCTCCTCTGAAGATGAACCTCAGTCATCTCTATTCCCATAATAGGTTTCTATGGTTAGATTCTTTCTCCTTTGCCTATGCATTTTTTGTGGTAATAACTTGATTTTTGTAATCACCTCTAGCCCTAGGGTATGGGAAATGGTGCCTTTTGCCCCAGATCTTCAGTTCCCTCTAGCCTGGAACCAAAGCCAAACCTCCAACCTCCTGTAAGTACCCACAGCCAGGAGCTTTCTGCCCCACTGCTTCTGCACTTACCCGGCATGTGTTGGTTCCTTCTCGCCCCATTGCCCTTCACAGCCCAGCTGGGTCTGGCATTCCTTGTCAGGAGAGGTTCCTACAGTCTTCCTGGGCTCAAACACATGACTTCCTTCACTATCTTGGGGTAAAAGTTCTAGTGGCTGGGACTGAGGCAGCGTCTGAAACCAACTAACCCCAAGGCTTGCAGCTAGTTGTTAAAACAGAACCTAGGCTGGAGGTGTTTACTTCTGGCTGGGACCAAACCCAGTCCTGGGGTTCTTCTTCAGATCTTCTCAGGCTGTCCCTGGAATATCCTGGGTGTGCCCCTATACTTTTTTGTCTCCACCCCACTTTGTTCGCCCTAAGGTGCTATTTTAACTCTTTTATGGGGGAACATCTTGAGAGCTTGGAATTTTCTGACCTACTCTGCCATCTTCCCAGAATTCTCTGGGTAGCTGATTCTTGATTGTAATCCAAGCTCCTTTGCCTTCTGGAATATCATATTCCAAGCCATTTGATCCTTTTATATAGAAGCTGCAAAGTCTTGTGTAATCCTGACTGTGACTCCTTGTTATTTGAATTGTTTCTTTTTGACTGCTTACAGTATTTTTTCCTTGATCTAATAATCCTGGAATTTGGCTATAGCATTTCTTGGAGTTTTCATTTTGGGATCTCTTTCAGGAGGTGATTGGCTGTTTTACCCTCTGATTCCAGGATTTCAAGGCAATTTTCCTTGATAATTTCTTGAAAGATGCTATCCAGGCTCTTTTTTTTTTTTTTGATCATAGCTTTCAGGTAGTCCGATAATTCTTAAATTATCTCTGCTGGATCTATTTTCCAGGTCAGTTTTTTTTATAATGAGGTATTTTATATTTTCTTCTATTTTTTCATTCTTTTGATTTTATTTGATTGATTTTTGATATCTCATAGAATCCTTAGCTTTCACTTGTCCAATTCTAATTTTTAAGGAATTATTTTCTTCAGTTAGCTTTTGTTCCTCCTTTTCCATTTGGCTAATTCTACTTTTTAAGGAGTTGTTTTCTTCAGTAGATTTTTTTTGTCCATTTGGCCAATTGTATTTTTTAAGAAATTGTTTTCTTCAGTCAATTTTGGTCCTTCGTTTCCCAGCTATTGACTGTCTCGTATAACTCTCATTTCTTATCCCGATTTTTCTTCTACCTCTCTTAATTGATTTTTAAAGCCCTTTTTGACTTCCAAGAAGACTTTTTGGACTTGAAACCAATTTCTACTCCCCTTTGAGGCTTCACATATAGGCATTTTGACGTTGTTGTCCTCTGAGTTTATGTTTTGATCTTCCCTGGTGCTATAGTAGCTTTCTATGGTCAGGGTTCTTTTTGTCCATTTTAAAGCTTATTTTGTGACTTTTAAAGTTGATTTCTGCTTCTGGGGCACAGGAAGCACTGTCCCAAACTTTTTGCACTGGGGGGCCAGAGGCCTGCTCACTGGCTTTCTGCACCAGGGTCTCAGGTGCTGGAGGCCTACTGTGCTGCGGTGGCCCAGTCTAGTTGGTCTAGTTGTTGGGACTGGCAGTTTGCCATCTGTGCTGGGGCTGGAGACCTCACAGCTGGCCTGTTGCGCCACTGCTGAGCCAGGAGTGAGAGGCCTTGGTTGCTGGTCTGGGCTATGGCTAAGAGCCTCCTGCTGTCCTGCCCATACATTGTCAGTGCTGGGCTCCAAGTTCCCTTTTATCCAAGTGAGACAGACCTCTCCTAAAGTTCTTCTAAGTCATCTTAAGTTGGGAAATTGTTTCCCTCTGTCTTTTTATAGGTTCTGTCACTCCAGAATCTGTTTAGAGTCTTGATTTAACATTGTTTCTGAGGGAAATTGGGGAGAGCTCAGGCAAAATTGCTGGCTTTTCTTCACCATCTTGGCTTTGCCTCAATAATCCTAAATTAAGAATTCTACAGAGGTGGAGATGAGAGAGTGCATTCCAAGCCAATGTGGTGTTGGTGTTAGCATATAACTACACCTGCCCCTTCATTACACAACTAAGGAAACCCAGTTTTGGAGAAGTTAAGAGAATCATCCGTATGGTCAGAGAAATAGTAAATAGTTGATAAAGCATTCAAAGCCTTATTTTCTGACTCCAGAAAAGAGAATCCATTCCATTATACTGTGGTTGCCTTCTCTTCAGAGTGCTCATTTTTCCAAAGTGACTCATCCAATAATGTCCATGACTGAGCAATGGTTATACAAACTCTCACTGCTGACCCACCATAGCCATCTTCCCCATTTTTGGTGAGGACTAGAGAAAGTGAAATACTGGCTGTTGTCCTGCTTTTGTTGCAGATGACTGAGCTGTTGTTATAATTAGTCTGTAAACACGAGGACAATAAAAGGGAAAAGAAGGTGTTTTATAGCAAGAAGAAAATTCAAAACTGCTTTAATAAACTCTATGATTGAGCTCTTCTCATCTGGCTTTGACTCCACATATTACCAAGTGAAATATCACTTGACTAAAAGTGTAGAGATATAATAGCTTATAGTCAAGTGTGATTGCCTTAGCAATCAAGAGAAAGGACAAGCGAGAGGTGTGGCAATACCCTTCCCTTTCACTCCAAGGGACCACCTCTCTCAACTTCCTCTGAAGTGCTGAATAACAAATGGCACCTAGATAGAGCTTACAAAGGTACTTTATACACATTCGTAGTGGGAGTTTGACTCAAGCCCAGAGCAAACCCCCAAAACACTTAAAAAAAATGATACTCTCAATACTTAGCCAATCAGTCAGCTAACAACCATTTATTAAGCACTTATTACGACCTAACTATGAGATAGGTTTCAGACATTTTAGTAATTTCTCATCCGTGGTTCAGATGAGATAACTGATTCTCAGATAATACAGTTAGAACCAGAAAGTGACCTCATAGACTTTTTAGTACAATCTCTCAATTTTACTGATAAGGAAGCTGAGATCTATGAATTTCACATTCAGAGACTTTCTCATAGACATGTGATTATAAATGTCAAAAGCGGTATTCCTGCAGGTTACCCAGAATTCAGGCTCATTCCCTTATTCATAAATTTCTTTTGGCCATGTTGAGTTTAAGATGTCTCTGGGACATATAATTTGAAGTGTCCAATAGGAAAGGCATGACTAGAAATCAGGGGAAAGAGTGGGGGTTGGGGTTGTATATATGTGTATGTATGTGTAGACACACAGATATATGTATATGGACATATATACACACATGTAGATATATAATGTATATAGATCAAGATGAATGGGAACTGAGGAAAAGTTATTGAATCATTAGTTACTCGAGAGGGAATAGTTTCAGTAGAATGATGAGGTCAGAAACCAGACTGTAGCGGGTTGAGGAGCGAGTCAAAGGATAGGCCTTCTAAGCAACACATGTTCTTAGCTTTCCTTCCCTGCATTCTCCCCCTCCCCCAAGAGTTTGGCTGAGAGAGGGAGGGAAGATAAAGGATGATACATTTAGGAGACAGTAGGGTCTCATGAAGCAAATAGGTCCATTTGACTGGAATGCAAAGTGGGTGAAGAAAAGCAATGTGAAATCTATTAATGCTCTTTTAAAAAAAATTTTCCTTTTTAATATTATAAACTTAGCAAACATCAATCAATATGAACATTTACTATATAAAGAAAAAACAGAAAAAAGAGGACTGTGTATTGTCATGGGTATCTTCTATGGACAACTTTTTTTAAAAAAAATACATTTCAAATTTAACGTAGTAGTAGTTCCAATATTGCCTTGTTTCTCCTTGTCCCGTTCTGATCTCTCTTCTGCGAATTTCTGTTTGATTCATTAATACTTTTTTTTTCATTTTTTTCCTATTACTATTGCTGACCCTCCTTAATATTTCCTTTCCCATCCTTCCCTCTCCCCAGTCCCTCACCCTCAGGCAAGAAAAGCCCTCCATTGAAACAAATAGGCATAATCATGCAAAACAAATCCACACAGGGATAGAGTCTGAGAATGTGTCTTATTTTACATCTACACATCTCTGTTTATGAGGTGGGAAACTCACATCATTGTCAGTCTTCTGTGATTGTTTTTTTTTCTTAATGCTTTTAATTCTTTCACAGTTGTTTTCCTTAACACTGTGTACTCATAGAAATCATTCTCCTGATTCTGTTGACTTCATTTTCTACCAACTGCTACAAATCCTCCTAGGTTCTTCTGAATCTGTCCCTTCTGACATTTTTTTTAGCACAATAATATTTATTAGGTTCGTATACCAAAATTTGTTAAGCCATTCCCTAATTGATGCGCACCCAGTCATTCAGTCAGTTAACAAATATTTACTAAGTACTTACTACATGTCAGGACCTGTGTTTGTGGCTGGAGATACAAAGAAAGGTAAAAACATCTGCCTTTGAGGAACTCACATTCCAATGGGGTAGGCAATATGCAAATAACTAGTACATTCAAAATGCATACAGTGTAAATATTTTCTTTTTTTGCTACAAAAAAGTGTTATAAATATTTTGACATACTTTTGTATTTTACAAATACAGATATGCACTTTTCATTTTTGGAGTATAAGTCCAGAAGTGGTGTTTTGTTCCAAAGGATATGCAAATGTTTATGTCAAAGGTCATGCAAATTTTATTATGATTTTGAGCATAGTTACAAACTGCTTTCCACCAATATGCATTTGTGTGCCTGTCCTCCATCAACCCTTCCTACAACGGTGGCTTTTCTTTTCATTCAAAAAGTAAAAGATGACACCTTATAGTTATTTAATTGTTTTCCTTTTATTAAGGATTTGGCATTTTTTTATATGAATATTGATCCTTTGCCTTCCATCCTTTGAGAATTGACTATTCATTTCATTTGACCATTTATCTGTTGGGAAATGACTCTTGTTCTTAAACATTTATGTTAATTCCCTGTATATCTTGGATATCATATCTTTTTCAGAGAAATATGCTGCAAAGATTTTCCCTCCATTAACTATTTCTCTTCTAACTTCAATTGCATTGATTTTGCTTGGGGGAAAAAAAATTTCAATTTCATATAATCAAAATTGTCTATTTTTATCTCATGTATTTCTCTCTATCCCTTATTTGGTAAGGAACTTTCTCTTATCTATAGCTTTGAAAAGTATCTCATTCACTGCCTCTGTAATTTGTTTATGTTATAACCTTTTATATCTATGTCTTATCTCCATTTGCATCTTATTAGGGTATGTAGTGTGAGATATTGGTCTAGACCCAATTTCTGCCAGACTTTTTTCAGATTTCAAGGAAGTTTTTGTTAAAAAGTGGATTCTTACCCCAGCAGTGGGAATCCTTAGGTTTAAAGAACACTGTGTTGCTATATTTGATTGATTTGGGGTCTTGAGTACCTAATGCAATTTTCTATTTTTAATCAGTACCAAAGAATTTTGATGAGTACTGCCCTGTAGTATAATTTGATAGATGGTATTGCTAGCTATTCCTCTTTCCCATTCCCTCCTCCCCCCTGCCATTATTTCCTTTGAGATTCTTTAACTTTTATTTCTCTAGCTAAATTTTATAATTATTTTCCTAGTTCAATAAAGTAACTGCTTGATAGCTTGCTATGGCATCTAATATACAAGTTAATTTGATTATATTGTCACTTTTTTGCACAGCCCAACCATGAACAATTATTCTCTCTCCAATTATTTAAATCCATCTTTATTTCTGCAAAGATTATTTTGTAGTTGTGTTTATATAATTTCTGTGTGTATCTCATTGGCTGTACTCCCAGATATATTATACATTCTGTAATTATTTTTGAGTGTAATTTATTCCTCTATCTCTTCCTGCTGGGTTTTGTTGATAATATACAGAAAGGCTAATAATCTTTGTAGCTTTGTTTTGTAACCTGCTACTTTACTGAAGTTATTAATTGCTTCAATTAATTTTTAGTTAACTCTCCAGGGTTCTCTAAGTAAACCATGATGTAATCTACAAAAAGCAGTAATTCTACTTCCTTATTTAGCCTTTGTATATTCCCTTGATTTCTTTTTCTTATCTAATTGTTATAATTAGCATTTCTAGAATTATATAAAATAATAATGAAGATAATTGATAGCCTTGTTTTACCTTTAATCTTATTGGAAAGGCCACTGTTATTTTTCTATTATAGATAATGCTATTTCTTGGTTTTAGATAGATGCAATTTATCACATTAAGGAACAGTTCAATGATTCTTATTATTTTCAATTTTTTAAATAATATAAATATAAGAAAATGATAACTTTTAAAATAATATAAATGGATATTATGTTTTGTCATAAGCCTTTTCTATATCAGTTGATGTAGTCATGTTATTTCTTTTAGTTGGTCTACTACCATACTTAATGCTAAATAAATATTTACTAAGTGCGTACTATGTTCTAAGCACCGGATAAATACTAGCGGTACAAAGAAAGGCAAAAGAGCATCCTTATTCTCAAGGAGCTTGTGATCCAACAGAGAAAGACAGCATATAAATAAAAGCAAAAAGTGGGGGAGGTGAGGTTTTGATGTGGTGGTCCAGAGGAGGGAGGAGCTCCAGGGCAGGGGGTACTGAGGAGGTGTGAGTTTCAGAGTTAATATTATCTTGTAGGATAATGAACTTCTAGAGATTCATGAAGTCCAAGAGAGCAGCAGAGAAGGTGATTGTGGTTTTAATGTGATTAAAGATCTTCCCTGCCCATTAATCCCATTAACCGGTCTCAGGTGGAGCTAGTTAAGGGAAGCTTGATTAGGAGAGGCTTGTTTGTAGGAAGGCCCACCCACACCCTTTTGCTGATTGGGTCAGGAGGGTTGTGAAGCCCTCAGGCTCTAAAAAGGGTATATATACTCTGAGGGTAGCCATTAAGCTCTCTCTCAGAATGGCTGGAGGAGAGGATGCAGGCAAGTAGAAAGCTGGGATTTGTGAGTGAGAAGGCCCCAGCAGAGGGGAAGGTTATGGGATGGCTTGGCTCCCTGCTGTGATATTATGTTTTAAGTTACTTGCTGTTATGATAAGGTGGGCTTACTGGTTTTGGAATATAATTGCTGCTATTTTGAATCAGAGTTATTGGTTTTGGGATTTGATCCTCTGATGTTTGAATAAATGTTTTACTTTTTCTGCCTTCAATATGGAGAGAATCTTATATTCTGTGATACAGAACTATACAGGCATATTCATGGTCACCATAGATATTGTGACACTTGCCTTATTGATACAGTGGTAAATGATTTTTAGTATTTTTATTATTAATATGATCTATTATGTTTATAGTTTTTCTAATTTTGAACAAACACTGTTTTCCTGGCATAAGCTAGACCTTGGTACATGTATGCCCTCTGTTTAATATGGTCTTCCCCAGTAGAATGTAAACCCCTCGAGGGCAAGGAGTCTTTATGTGTTCACATCCCCAGGGCCTAGCATAGTACCTGGCTTGATAAATATTTGTTGTTGAATTGAATGGAGAGATAGCAGAAGGTTTTCCAAGAAGTTTTGTAGAGAGGTGGAGCTAGAGGGAGGCAGGAAGAACCCCAATGGAGATTTGGAAGCATGGCTTCCAGGAGTTTGCCATAACAGAGATATTGAAGATCAGTAGCAGTAGCCTGAGCCACATGGAATATGGTAATCAGGAATGGGATTACTGTTGCATAAGGCATAAGGTTGATTCAAGAGGATTGTCCCTTACAGATTTTGTTTTTCCATCACATTAGGGCATACAGATAATTACAGTCATTAACATCATCTCTGGATAGGAAAGACAGTAGTGAACATGTGGGAAACCTACATAATGAATATATAAGAACATTAAATATTTTAAATGTTTGTGATATTTATGATAGTTTTACTGGGACATGAATAACAAAATTGCTCAGTAAAGTGGCTATAGGTTGAAATTTCTTATAGAAATGATTAAGATCCATCCTTCACAAAATGGCCAACCTCATTTCTAAAACACAGGTCAGAATATATATTACCACCACTCAAAAATCTTCAATAGCTCTCTATTGCCCCCAATATAAAATACAAAACCCTCAATCTGGAATTTAAATACCTCTTAATTTGTTCCCCACCTACATTCCCAGTCTCCTTTCAGGTGATTGCCCTTTACCTATCCTCCATTCTAGTCAAACTGGCTTGTTAGTTGTTCTCTAAATACAACATCTCATTTCTTCCTAAGTGATTCTCCATGAGTGGAATATATCCTCTCTTAACCTCTATCTTCTGGAGGCCCCAACTTCCTTCCAAGCACAAAGCATATGACAGATCCTACATGGGGCTGTCCTAAGAATCAGTATAGTCCAATGGAAAGTGTGTGATCAGATCCAAGTATGAATCCTGGCTCTGAAACTTATTACCTGTGTGATCCTGGGCAAATCATTGAATCTCTCAGCCTCAGTTTCCTTCCCTTTAAAACGAAAAAGTTGAAGTAGATGACCTATGAGTTCCCCCTAGTTCTTAGTACTCCCTTTTGAAATTGCTTCGACTATACTTTGCATTTACTTTCCTGGGTCCCTGTTGTTTCTAAACAGTAGAATGGAAACTCTTCAAGAGCAGGGGATGTTTCATTTTTGTTTCTTTGTCTCCAGGACTAGTAAAGTGCCTGGCACATGGTAAGCATTTACTAAATGCCTGCTGAGTTTATTTGAATTAGATTGAAATGAGTCATAGCTATAATGAATTTACATTTATACAAATATAAGAAAAATGGGTTGTAAAAGGTGAAAAATAACCCTGTACCAAACTACTGGTGACCTTCAGTGGGAGAAGTGGGATTTACACCATAAATAAACATAATGGGCATAATGAACAGGAAATATTCCTTTGTTTAAAAAAAAAAGATCATCTAATTATCTCTTACTGATTATATAAATGCCAGAGAGCATTTTCAACTATTCTAAAGATAACTAGAAAAATTTATAAATGCCTTTATTCAGAGTAGACAACAAAGTCACAAAATTAATAGAGAAGTTTGACCTTGGAGAAAGAACTTTTGTAAATGGAATTGTGAAGGAGCTATTTTCTCATGTTGTTCTCTTAAGAACAGGGCTGGAGAACTGATAGGGATTTAGAGCTGAGCCCCCTCCTTTTACACATAAGCAAACTGAGTCCTCAAAAGGAGACTTGTTCAAGGTCACACTAGCTGTAAATAACAAGATCATTGATTTAGAGCTGGTAGGGACCACCTGGTTCAACTCAGCTTGTTCCATTTCACTGTCCCATTTTACAGATGAGGAAAGTAAGAACCAGAGTGTACCCAAGGATTTTCCCGAAGTCATGGAAGTAGTGTCAGAGATGGAATTTGAACCCAAGCTTTCTTATTCCTGAGGCAGCCCTCTTTTTATTGGACCATACTTTGCTCATGAACATTTTAAGAAAGGACCCACAACTTTACATCAGTTTCTGTGATTTGGTTGGTGTGGGAACTCCTTCCACCAATGGCGATTGCAACCCTTCTGTGGTTTAATAGATGGTCTTTAAGAATTACATTTCCCTCAGATTCATCACCGTGCTGTCAGGATGGTGATGAGTTTAGATAGGTGGATCCTCAGGCAGTAGACCTACAGACCATCATCAGACCCAGAGGTAAAGTCCTTATGGCCCAGTATCATCTCTACACCATGATGAAACTTTGGAGGAAGACCTTTGGAGGAGGCTCTGATCAATTTCTGCATTGAATAAAAAGTCAGGATTAAGAAGCCTGTCCATAGTAATGTGAGGCCAACTGGTGCTGGGCTTGAGATCACTGGATCATAGATTTAGAGTCAGAGGGAGCATTAAAGGTTTACACTTCACAGAAAAGCAAACAGGTCTACAGAAGTTAAGTGACTGGTTCAAGGTCATATAGGCAATGTGTCTATTATTCCAAGGCTCATGGCTCTATGCACTATGCTCCACTCAATGAGCTGTGGGATCAGATCCCTTAACCCCAAGATCCTCAGTTTTCCTCATATGTGAAGTGGGCATGAGAACTCTCAGCATGGGCATGAGGAAAGTGCCCTGTGCTCTAGAAAGCTTAAAAAGACTAGAGAACTATGAAGTTGATATTATCCCTGATGCCTCAAATTGTCTGGTGGGTCAGGATGGTTCTGGGATCCTTCAGGGCATCTACTTCATTTCAAAGTCAAGTCAATATTTAAGTAAATTCACGTCAACAAGCATGTATTAAGAGTATGAGGCAGGCACTCTGCTAAGAGCTAGAGATGGCAAAGAAAGCCAAAAAGCCCTGTTCCTGCTGTCAAGGGATTCACAGTCTAATAGGGCAGATGACGTGGAAACAACTATGTATAAACAAGATACATATGGCTTCTTTTAAGTCTCAACTGAAATCCTACCTTCTTTGAGAAACCTGTCCCAATCCTTCTTAATCCCAGGACTTTTCCTTCCTTAATTATTGCCCATTTATCCTCTCTGTAGCCTGCTTTGTCTATATTTATTTGCATGTGGTCTTTCCTGTTAGATCGTAAGCTTCTTGAGGTCAGGCATTGTCTTTTGCTTCTTTTCGTATTCTCAGGCGCTTAGCACACTGCCTGACACACAGTAGGTGCTTAATGAGCATTTATTGAATTGTCTGAGGCTAGATTTGAATTCAGGTGTTCCTGACTGCAGGCTCAGCCCTCTATCCTTCTTTAGGGCAGGAAATTGCAGACATATACGAAAGGCGGGCATCTTGGCAACCTGTATATTCTCATTGTTATTCTGTCACTAGTTATCGACTAGATCAAAGTGTATGATTTGATGGTAACAATAACCATAGCAAGATTTACGTAGTACTTTAAAGTTTACAAAAAATCTTACACGTGTTATCTTATTTGATCCTTACCTTAGGAGGTAGGGACTATTCCCATTTTATAGATGAGGAAACTGAGGTGGAACGAGACTAAGTGACATAGCTCAAGTTACATTTATTGTTGTTCAGTTGTGTCTGACTTTCTGTGACTCCATGGACCATAAGCACACCAATATTGTCCGTGGGGTTGTTTTGGCAAAGATACAGGAATCGTTCACCATTTCTATCTCCAATGGATTTATGCTAACAATTCAGGCAAAAAAAAATTATGTAATATTTCATATGATCCTTATTAACTCCATTTGACAGTTGAGGAAATCAAGACAAAGTGACTTCCCCAGGGTCACACAGCTAGTAAGTGTCTGAGGCTGGATTTGAACTCGGGTCTTCTCAGCTCCATTCCCAGTGCGCTCTATCTACGAAGGCTCCTTGCTGCCTCCCGAGTCATATAGCAAATAATAACCTCAAGTCAAATTTGAACTCAAATCTTCCTGCCTCCAACTTCGGTGCCCTATCCACTCTGTCATCAATTTACCTTTGCTAGGTTCATTAGGCAGTCTCTCTGACTTAATTAAGGTCATCACTGGGTGGTAGGGATGACACTACATTCATTTCTGGAGTATTTTTATTCTGTAGCCTAGTTTGGCTGTGGCGACATGGTCTAATTGTGTACATTTTCTTTTTTACTTGACCTGAAGGGCTTTTGACACCATTTCTCCCAGATTTAGACATCCTCCTCATTTCTAACTCTTCCAACTAAATCTATTTGACTCCTTTAACATTTAGCTATTAATAATTCCCCTTCATGCTAACATTATAAATTCAGGTGTAGTCTCAGTGCAGCAAAAAACAAGGTTTTTCCATCCTATTTCTAAACAGTCTCTTTATATGTACAGCCAAACACTTAACTCTTTTGATTGCTACATCTCATTTCAAGCCAGAGAGAATTTATTGCCAAGTCAACTTCTTTTACAAATTTATTCCTTTTCCATGCTTCTCCTGCTCACGGAAATAGGTGATTTAGATGATTTCCAACAGATAGCTGATTTTTTTCAAACTTGAGCCAAATATGACACCATTGGTTTATGTCCAATATTTCCAATCTCTTTGGAATCATTTTTCTTCCTTTCCTTTTCCTGATTTTACCTTTTAAAAAATCAGAAAATTTAGCTACAATCTGTGGCTAAAATCTGTGAAGAGTAAACTGAGAGTAAAGAACTTATTCATAAGTGTTCCATAGACTGCTTTTTTTGTTCCTCCCCTCAATTCCTGAGCAACTTCTGAGAGATCCATGAGCTTTCATATTAGAGAAAGATAGAAGACAGACAGGGCAGGGTTTCTTAGCTTGGGGTTCTTAAACCTATTTAAAATATTTTAATAATTGTATTCCAATATAACTGGCTAGGTTTTTAAAAAATCCTATGTATAATTTATTTTGTACATTTAAAAGCATTATTCTAAGGAAGGTCCGTAGGTTTCATCATGGTCCCCCAAAGACTCAGGATACATTCAAAATGCTATGAACTGCATTAGGATGCAGAATTTCAGCACAGGGAAATAGGGAAGTGTGGTGAGAAGAAAATGGGCAAAGTCCCCTTTACTGAAGAGTGGGCCGATAGAGGAAAGGCAGGCACTTTCCTCAAATTTCTTTCCTGGGGGTGGGACCTTTTAAAATGCTCTAAATGTGGAGTTGCCAATCTCCAAAGCAGAAACAAAGTTTGTAAACATTCCTCTAATTTAGATTTACAAATCCCTCCTTTCCCCCATTGTCCGACAGACCTAGTCCTGGCTAAGGAATAAAGCAGCTTTATCTTCACCAATAAAAAACTATTTCATATGGTAGACCTTTAAAGTTGCAAATGTCAGTGGAAACATTTTTTTTTCCATAATAAGGAGCAAAATGCTTCTATAGCCCAATCAAGAAGTCAGAGAATCACTGTAGGACAAAGGTTTACAAAACAATAAGCTTTATTTCTTAGCTTAGCTGCCTACACCCAGATAAGACAGGCTGACATTTTTTTGTTCTCTAACAGCCTATTAGCTTCCTCTATGGATACTTTTCTTAGCACTTTTATGAGCTTCAATGTTGGAGGCAAAGAGAGGTATCAGTTTAGAGAGTAAATACACACAGATCTGGATTCTTGCCAAAGAAGGAAATGCCATTCCCTTACGTGGCCCATTTGCGAGAAAGATGAAATACGCTCAAAATTCCCGCAAAATGTTGGCTTCCAGATAAAGCATATGCAGGCTGTGTTTAGAACATGAAAGTTTAAACTGTAATTGATACATTTTTCTGAATGTCTGTGACTTGATCTTTAAAGGGATTGTAGGATCAGGATCATAGATTTAGGCTGAAAGGGCCCTTAGGGGCTATTGTGCCCAGCACCCTCATTCTTATAGATGAAGAAATTGAATTTCCTAGGGATCAAATGACTCACCCAAGATCACACAGGAGGCAGGATTTGAATCCAAGTGTTTGTGATTCTAAGACCAGTACCTCATTTGCTATCTCATGATGCCTCTCCAATGCTCTTCCATTAACTCAAAGTCCAAGCAGTGTATTCTGTGGCCACATTCTTAAGAAAAACTTTAAAATATTGTCCTGTAGTTAGCATAGGACTTTTGTTTGTTTGTTATTAGTTTTTTTTACCAGAAATGTAACTTTTTTTTCTAGTTCAGGAAACATTTGCCAGGCACCCTCTGTGACACTTACTATGGGCTGGGAGGTGGTACAGTGCCTGGTATACCACACCTGGAGGTGGGAACTCCTGAGTTCAAATCCAGCTTCAGACCCTTACTAGCTGTTTCACCCTGGGCAAGTCACTTAACCTTGTTTGCCTCACTTTCCTCATCTGTAAAATGAGTTGGAGAAGGAAGTGGCAAATCACTCCAGTATCTTTGCCAAGAAAATCCCCAAATGGGGTCATGGAAAGTCAGACATGACTAAAATGACTGAACAAGAACAAAAACACCATGACAGTGAAAGACAAACCTGAAAAATATCAGAGTCCCTGTCCTCAACATACTGTTTTGGCTTCATTCAAGAGTAGCTCTATGATGCAGTAGATAGAGGGCTGCTCAGATCTGGCCTCTGTCAAGTCTGGTAACAAATGACCAAAGAGTCAGGAGGTTTTGCAACCACCGTTAACTCCCAAAATACCAAAGAGCTCACACAAGTTAAAAGCAAAAAGCTTTCTTTATTCCACTGGGGGTGAGAAATTAGACACATGTGTTAGGGCCTCTTCTAGTAGGAGATTTGAGGCAGTAGGGCTAAGTCTTGCTTTATATACTTGTGGCTAGATGAAGAATCAAATAGTACAAAGTATCAACAGTGGTGGGGCATGACAGCGACAGTGAGGCAAGGTGGCTTAGTGACAAAAAAATCCCCATTTATAGCAGGGCTTCATGTCTGGGTCTCTTGGTCCTTGCCCAAGCTCAGGGACCATCAGTTCTTTAATTTAGTTGTGGCAATGTTCATGCAGAGAGTGAGTGCAAAGGATTGTTGTTACGCCAAGCTCAGGGCACAGCTTGCTTGCTGGGCATAAGCTCTGGAAAACAGGGTGTCTTCTAATAGTAAAAAGAGAAGAGTGAAAAGAGAGGAGGGGTGGTCTTGGATTCTAATACTTCAGACACTTACTAGCTTAATGACCCTGGGCAAGTCACCCAACCCTTGTTGCCTCAGTTCCTCATCTATAAAATGAGCTAGAGAAAAAGATGGCAAACTACTTCAGTATCTTTCCTAAGAAAACTCCAAATGGGGTCGAGAAGGGTCTGAAAGGCCTGAAAAAACCCAACAACAACACTAAATCCCATGGGATGATAATTGGGAGAATTGAGGAAGGCTTCATGAAAAATATGGTACCTGAGTTGACCCTCAAAGGAGCGCGAAAGACATACAGGTGGGGTGGTCTATTGCAAGTCAACAAGTATTTATTGATCACCTACCACATACCAGACACTGTGCTAAGCGTTGGGGATATTAAGACAAAAAAAAAAATCTGATCCCTGCTCTTGAGGAACTGTCAGTCTAGAAAGAACATTTTTGGATGAAGAAGAGGATTTCTGCAGCTATTTCTTAAGATAATCAATCTAGATGGAGCAGGAAGCAGACTTCAGCTGCCCTGTAGTACAACTCCCTGATTTTATAGAGGAGGAAATCAAGTCCCAGGGAGTTTAAGTGACTCATCCAAGGTTCCATCACAAAGGTAGTAAATGCAAATTAATCCCAGGTCTTTTGACTCCAAAGCAGAAATAATGACACTAACTGAGTAAAAACAAATACCCTGTTACCTGAAAACCAAAGAGAGAAAGAAAGTCTCTCCATGGATAAAAAAGGAAGAGTGACACTAACTAGGAAAGGATTTTTTTTGTGCCAACCTGCCATTTAAATTATAAAGAGCTACCTTTTTTCTTTCTTTCTTTTTTTTGGGGCGGGGGGCATCACAATTTCCTTTTCTCGGAAAGAAAAGCTCATTCAATGCTGGTATATTGTTTCCTTATGGAATTCTTCCATAAAATTTAGATGAATGATTAAAGAAAACAATCATCCCAATTATTATGATGATTATTAGTTCTGTGAAGGCAGAGAATTTTAATAAGGAATTCTTTCGAAAAACAGGGTAGGGTATAGGGATCATAGAAAACAAAGCTGAAGGGGATCTTTGTGGTCAGATGCAATGTGGTATGATGACAAAGATCTTGAATCTGGGATCCAAGGACTTGGGATTGAATTCTGGTCCTGTCACTTATTTCCTATGGAATCTTGGACCTCAGTTTCTTCACCTGTAAAATGAAAAAGGTTGGGTTACATGACCTCTGAATTCCCTTCTACCTCCAAATCTATTAACTCATTTTATAGATAGAGAAACTGAGGCCCCAAAGCTGAAGTGACTTGGCCGAGCTCTCCCCAGTTAGTTAATGGCAGACCTGGTCTTGGAAGCCAGTTCTGACTCCCAGGCCTGTGTTCTTCCCCATATCCTTATCTGTGAAAGTTGTCACTTCTTCACAGTACTCCTACATCAAGTCCTGGAGGTTGCAGTCTGACTTTCTGAAATTGCTATTCAGTGAGATAACATTGGAAGTTGCAAAATGCAATGCACAGAAAGCCAAGAATGGATGTGGCTCAGAGAGATGTGCTAAACTTGAAAAAGTCATAGAAATCCAGCTTTGCGATGTTACTTCACATTTTTGGGTGGGGGGAGGGGAAAAGAGAGGATGGGGGAGAAACAACCCAGAGGATTTTAAACTCATTGTGAATCCATCAAAATTATCTTGACAAAAAAGCTAAAACCAAGAAGAACAACCCCCCCGCCCCCAAAACAGGGTTAAGGCCTCAACCTCAGTAAGCCCTAGACAATGCAGCCTTTTTTCTTAAAGTACAAGGTAAAAATTAGAAACATTTGTACCCACTGTAAACTGTGCCATTTTAAAACCTAGAAAGGTCAAATGTGTACTTGTCAGTACAGCAATATATCATGAGATCCATGATCTCACCAATGGGGGTATTTTTTCCTTTGGGGGAGATCATAAGGCATCAACACTATATGCTACATGATTTATGTCCATGTTCTCACAAAATTTTTTCATAGAGAATATAACCAATCCAAGAGACTAGATTCTAGGTTTTTAAAAATAAGTAAATTTTAAAAAATAGTTTATTGGAAACCCAGGAGGTTGTACAGTATACTAGATAGAGAAATGGCCCTAGAGCCAGAGTTAGGAAGATCTGGATTAAAGATCCAGCCTACACATACAAGCTGTGTGACCCTGGGAAAATCACTTAAACTCTGAGTGCCACAGGCAAATATTTTTTAAAATATTAAAAAACTATCAGCTTGTCTCTCCCTACCCATTTTCTCTTCCTACCCACCAAAAAAAGAAGAAAGGAAGAAAGCTAAAAGAAAGATAGAAGACAGGAAGGAAGGACAGAAAGAAAGGCAGAAATCAAAGCAAGGAAAGAGGAAAAAGAAAAGGAAGGAAGAAAGAATGAAGGAGCTTAAAGAAAAAGGAAAGAGAAATAAAATAAAAAAGAAAGATGAAAGAAAGAAAAGGAATGATCAGAAAATAAGGGAAAGATGAAAAGAATAAAGAAAGAATGAAGGAAATTAAAGAAAGAAAAGGAAGGAAGGTAGAGAAAGAAAGAGAAATATGAAAAAAAGAAAAGAAAGAATGAAGGAAATGAAAGAAAGAAAATGAATGGATAAAAAGAAAGGAAGTTAGATAAAGGAAGAGGAAGATGAAAAGAAAAGGAATGAAGAAAGTGTGAAGGAAATTAAAAGAAGAAAGAAAGAAAGAGAAAGAATGATGAGAAAAGGAGGGTTGAGGAAGGAAGAGAAAGAGATAAAAAAGAAGGAAAAGAGAAAGGAAGGAAGAAGGAGAAAGAAGGGAAGAGAAAGACAAAAGGAAGAAAGAAAAGAAAGGAAAAGAATTTTTGACTTACATTAGCACAGCTAAGCAAAACCCATTCCCATCTTGGTTATGTTACAGACAACTCTCCATGACAAGTTGCAGAAGAATTCCTAATCTGTGTTGGTAGAGGGAGCTTCCTAATGAGGAATTAAGCTGCAGTAATGAAATCACAGGCCTGGACCAAAACAGAACAGAAAAAAACTGAACATGGAGCACTAATACAAACAACTAAACTAGCTGATTAACTAATTACATTTAAATAAGTTAATATCAATATATAAAATATCATAGTACTTGGTAAGTTTCTTTATGTCGCCATCAGGGTTATGTTCTCATTTATACTCATATGATATTCCTCAAATGATTCCAGTTAGTGTGTGCTTTGTTCTTCTAGGTTTTTTTTTAATATTTCATAATAATGAAAATTTCCTACCTTTGAAACATATTGGTGGTGTGGCCTGGAGCAAGTCACTTAACACTCCATCATTTCAGTGTTCTAGGCAATACTGTAAGATTACAAATTGCAGCAAAGGTGCCATATTGCATTGGTAGAGGGAGTTTCCCTACCTGGAGTTCCTTTCACCAATGAAATCACAGGTCCAGTGATTTCCTGTCCCTGTTATTTCATAGTATCTTTCCTCACACTGTTCTTAATTGTGTCACAGTATGCCATTGGGCTAATGTACAGAGTAAATTTATATAATCATTCCCTGATTTTAGACATTTGAGTTGCTTCTAATTTTTTTTTTTGCAATGATGTATAATAGTGCTATGATGATCTCTGAACACACAATTTTTTTATTATTTGCTTTCCCACACTTTTTAGGGTGTTTTTCCAGCAGTGGAATTTTGGGTACAAAAGATATGATTGGTTTTGTAACATTTACTCCGTTCAACCCTATAGCTTTCACCAAATATTCCATCCACCAGTTTGCTTTTTCCATCTCTGATGAATGAAGGCACCTGTTTCTCTGCAGCCCCAGAACAGCTGCTTTGATTTATATTGGGCAATTTGGGGGATCCATCATTTAGGTCTTTTAGCATGTTTCTATCTGTTATTTTAGAATCTTAACACATGACTGGCCCATCTCCTTTTCCAATCACATACTTTCTGGATTAATATCCTTTCCGCTATTTCTTGCATGCAAGTCGTTGTTGGCAATATTCTGTAACCTACTTACACCCACCATGTGTCTTTCCATCATGTTTCGGATTATGATCTTATACAATCCACAGCAATATAGCCTCACTGGGGGAATATTGGTGTTAAAAAAGATTTTTGTGTCTATGTGCGTCATTGAGCAGCTTGAGTTAATTGAAAGTGCTTACATGATGCTATTGTCAGCTATTAGTCACTTAACATTGCCTTCAAAAATTGAGCCCATGTGGGAATAGTTCATATTAAATAACTGTTTTGTATGTGTATAGAACAAATCTGGACAATGGTTACCAGAGATGTCCAAAATCACCTTACGGCCTGACTATCTTTAGTGTTCTTATAACTAGAGTTATATGTATGATTTATAGTAGTTGAGGCAGATCCTATAGTAGGCAGGAAAGGCATGGAAGACCCAGCTCAGTGGCAGCTTATATCCCTATCAACTGAAGTTAATACTAGTTGAGTTCAGTTAATAGCAAGCATTTATCTAGTGTTTTAGGGTTTGTAAAATCCATTAGTCAATAGTCAGTCAGCCTTCATCAAGCACCTATTATGTGCCAAGAACTGTGTTAATTTCTAGGGATGCAAATATGAAAAAAAGGAAAGTCCCTAACCTAAAGCAGCTTATAGTCTAATGGAGCAAGGCACATAAAAAGAATCTGAAAAAGAGGACAGGTGGATATTTAATACAAATATTATCTCATTTTACTTTCACAAAGACCCTGAGAGATAGGGCTATGATTACCCCCATTTTACAGAAGAAAAACTGGGGCAGTGCAGAGGTTAAGTGCATTGCTCAGAGACACACAGGGACACACAGTGTCTGAGGATGAATCTGAAACCAGGTCTTGCTGACTCCAGTATTAACAATTTATGCCGCAAAGCTGCCTCTTGTTCAGAGAAGTCCGTCACCAGATTGCAAATTATTTTGGATAAAACAACTCACAAGGTCCCTCAACTAAGTGGTAAATTAAAGAAGCGGTGATCTTTTCCAGAGGGGAAAGTGTTCCCACTGATGAAAATCACAAATCATTGGAGTATCAAGGTAAGTAATTATCACCAAATCACAGAATAATTCACCAGAGGCTGATAGAAGTGCAGCCAGGTTTCAAGGATTGGGTATTTTGTGAACCGCTATTGAAGAACAGAGTTGGCATGAGAGCTTTAGAGATAGTCGAATTTCTGCTTTGACAGAGGGCTTACATAGTCTCATACTTTTTTGGGGAGATTCTGGGGAAAGAGAGAGAAAAGATTTGGGGAAACTGTAGAGATTTGGAGAAGCTAAAATAATGTGAATGTGATCATAGATTTATAATTGTGAGAGAAATAATTATACAAATTTTTTGGGGAAATCCCTGACATTTCCTCCAAATTTACCTCAACTAGACTGTCTTATCTAGGTGGGATTGTTGCCTCCCTCAACCACAGAATTTAATCTAAGGTGAATTCTGGCCCATTGTGTTCCACTCAGTTAGGTTTGAGCAGGAGGGTAGATCCTTTGTCTAGATTGCCAAAAACTAGGGGTGATTTGGAAGTGAATGACATAATCAAAGTCACATCCCCAGTCCCTAATTAGAATAGGTCCACCTTTCATTATAATATTCATTCTTCTCTTCATTAACCAGTCTGAATTGATTGTCACCCTCAGGAACATTCATTCTTCCAAGGGCATATAAGGGTTGAGTGGCTTCCATGAAGGGTCTTTGGCATTTGAGAATGTTACTGACCCCTCTTATTAATTATTGCTAGCACAATTAATAAAATGATTAGTTACCCAGCAACTGCATCTCTTGAACTTTTTATATGTCACCCTTGAAAGGGATCTTGGGGGTCCAATGCCTTCATTTGACATAACAGATGAGGAAAGAGAGACCCAGAAAAGTTAGCTGATTTGCCCAAGGTAATACAGATATTGCCCAAGGTAACACAGGTAACATCCATAAATAATGTAGATGAAATAAATAATTTTCTCCCTTATCTTCCAGATATACACAATGGACAGTTCACTAATCTTAATACGTAAAGAAGAGGAAGCCCCTTAGTGGACTTGTCAGAAAAGTGAGGAGTGTGTCTTATTGGGATTATTATGTGCTTTAGATCCCTGGTGAAGCAGGCTCTCTGTTCATAAACCTGCTGACTACAGGGTATTTCTAACTGAAATCTGTCTTGTCTTGATGAATATTGTTTAGAAGAGGATTATAATGGATTCTTTGCCCAACACATCATTCCGACTTGTTCCTAAACGCTTGTCTCTTTTACTCCTGCCAATTAAAAGCAACAGCTGTCTTGCGAGGACAACATTCAGTGTTAGGGAGCGACACAGCTGTGGGGCTTGGAGGAGATAATAGTAGTGCAGCCAAAATATGGCATCTGTGGAATGCAGCTCTTGATTTAGAGCAGGCGTTAAAAAAATAAAAGTAAAATCCCTACCCCCTACCAACAAAATTAATGCAATCCAGTCGAAACTTTAGGAAACAAAAATAACATTTTCTCAGACATGTTTCCAGACAAGATTTGGACTAGAAATCAACCTGAAGAGATTCCGATTGGCCCAGATGTCTAAAATATCCCAACTTGTGAGTTGTTGTGTAAGATGTAAATATTTATGCAAAACTTGTCTCTTTGTTGCTCAATATATTTTGACATTTGCAATTGCCTGGGTCTTATTCTGTTACAGAGAGGGTATATTTGCTGAGAAAGGAAAAGAAAGTCAGAAGAGTAGTTGTGGAGAAGTGGTGTTATCATAGTGGGAATACCAAGCCACAGAGATCTCACTGGGCATTCTTTTGTGTCACAGATTGAATGCTGTATATATAATAATTTCCTTTCACTTTGTCACGCTAATAGAAACATGAAATACACATACATACATTTTGTTGAGTTGTTTTTCAGTGGTGCACAACTCTTTGTGACCCCATTTGGGGTTTTCCTCCTTTGCATTCTGGAATGGTTTGTCATTTCCTTCTCTAGCTCATTTTATAGATAGGGAAACTAAGGCAGACCTAAGTGACTTGCCTGAGGTCACATGGTTAGGAAGTATCTGAGGCCAGATTTGAACTCAAGATGAGTCTTCCTGACTCCAGGCCTGACACTCTGTCCACTGTGCCACTATATGCATACATAGATGCACACACACACACATACATATGCAAATAATGATAGTTCATATTTTAATAATATCAAGAGTGCTTTCAAGTGTATTAATAAAAGCTTATTCCAGGATTGTGACAAGCATTTTGAGTCTGAGAGAGATCTGAATAGACTGGTTTTCTTTTCAAAGCTTTAGAGTTGGAAGGACATAACGTTAATCTAATGTATCCTTTCAGTCAGGTAGGTGGTGCAGTGGATGGAGCACTGCGATTAGAATCAGGAAGACTCATCTTTAGGAGTTCAAATCTGGCCTCAGGCATTTACTAGTTTGTGTGACTCTGGGCACACAATTTACCTTAGTTTCCTCATCTGTAAGATGGAGAAGTTGGACTACATGACCTCCGAGGGTCGGTCTAACTCCACGTCAACCAGTGTTGTATGGTCTATTTCCAACAAGACTTGGCTGTCTTTGCCATTAGTAGAAGGTAATGCCATTAGTAGAGAGTTGTAAGATGGTATTAATATCTTGATAGTTCTCATAATATGAGAGAGACCATTAATATATGGCTTTTTATCTTTCACTTTAATTTTATTGCTTTCAATTTTTTTCTCCCTCATATCCCTATCCCAACTGAAGAAAAACAAAATCCTTCTAACATATGCTTATAGTCAAGCAAAACAAATTTCTACAGGCCTTATCCATGTATATGAAACACACATTTTTTTTTTCCCAATTAAACATCTCATTATCAGGCCTTTTTTTCTGTGATTAGGTTTGACAAAAACCAGCTTCCCTACAAAAGGATATAAAAAATACAAGTGGGGCAGCTAAGTGGCATGGTGAGTAGAGCACTGGACCTGGAGTCAAGAGGACTTGAGTTCAAATCTGGCCTCAGACACTTGACACACTTACTAGCTGTGTGACCTTGGGCAAGTAACAACCCCAATTGTCCTGCCTTCCCCCCTCCAAAAGAAAAAGAAGGAAAAAAAGTGTTAAAAAATACAAGCAAAGTAAATGAAAGGTAATTTAGACACTCTCTCTCTCTCTCTCTCTCTCTCTCTCACTCTGAATCTGTATACTGTGCCCATCACCCCTCTATTTGATATTCACTACCAGTTGTCTAGAAAAATGGTTGGGCATTGTGTTGGGATGATTCAAAACTGGGAAGTCTTTGAATAGGGTCTTGACAATGATTTATATGTTGGTTCTCTGAGGACCAGTTCAAGTTTAGAGACGTTCATTAGCAGATTGGAGGCTGGGTAAGGAATTTTTCAGCCCAGCTAATTCTTGAAAATCCTTTAAGACAGGCTCTTAAGCTATGTCACTGGAGGAATTAACCACACAGAGGGATGTTATGAAATCTTGAAAGGTTTGATCAAAATGGATGACACAATAATAATAATTTAAAAAACTCAACATAGCAATAACAAATTCCATTTATGAAGCACTTTAAATTTTTGAAGTGTTTTTGTGGCAACGGTCCTGAGAAGTGAATAGTAATCTCCGGCTATCCCCAGGACTCAATATCTTATCTTAGACTAAGGAAATGAGCCAATATGGTACATGATATAGGGTGACTAAAAATTTTATTTTGTAGGCAACATGGCATGGTGGAAAACACTTTGGAGTCAGAGTCAGAGGAGCCAAAGTAAAATCCTCATTCTTCCACTTATTACCTTTCTGGTCTTGGGTAAGTTACTATGGATCATAGATTTAAAGCTCAAAGGGCCTCAAGAGACCATCTAGTTCAACCATCACTTGGAGTTGGGAGAATAGAAGTTTGGGCAGAGGTAACTGTCAGAAAGGAAGGGGGCAGAGCTTTAGAAGTGAGACTGGTTGAGCATATCTGGCACCAGCAGCTTTGAGACAGAAGCTGCATTGATGAAACCCCTCTAGACTACAAGCAGAAGGCAATAATTCTATATCTCCTTTCTCCCCTTGGCTTGGAAGCTTGAAGTCTTTCCATCCACTTTCATTCACCACCACTCCCATATTGAAGCTATTGCCAAACCTTGTCATTTTCACCTTTAGAACATTGCTCTCTTATCTACTTAGTCACCATGCTAGTTCACACACTCGTTACCTCTTGACTATAATGTTGTAATTGGTCTCCCTGCCTTAAATCTTTCCCTACTCCAATCTATCCTCCATACGACTGGCTAAGTGAGTGTTCTAAATTGGAATATTTTTCTTTTTTACTCCTTCCCTCACCCACTCCCCCGCATTGTGATAGTGAGTGGGAGGGAGAGAAAATAGATTTCTGTTAATTAAAAAAAATAGAGATGGAGGTGCTATAGATGTGGAATGTTATGATTCATTGTTGTCCTTCATTCTCAAAGAGGATCAAAATGACATCACTATGCTAGAGTCAAGTTTATAGCATGTCTGACTGTGGCTGGTCAGACCAATACAAGCTCGGAATGTTCTACCACAGGTTGGGGGCAAATAGTCTATGCGAACATTTGGGGCAGATTCTCTAAATTTGCACATCTCTCATTTCTTTTGAGCTTTTCAATTCTTCTTTGCTCATAGAGAACCTTCTCTGATGAGGGCACTCATGCTAAGTGGTCCTGTGTCAGTGTCTCTCATGTCACACAATCAATTCCAATGTTCTTCAGAGAGATTTTGCAAATGTCCTTGTGTTGCTTCTTCTGACCACCATGCATGCTTGCCCTGTGTGAGTTTCTCCATAAAACTGTCTTTTTGGCAATCATACTTAATTGTTTTACTTTGGTACAATAAATCTCTCATGGAATGGTAGTAATAAATATGTAAATGTTTGTAATGTGAAAACAAAATGCATCAATTAAACTTTAAAAAAATACGCAAGAGTCTATGAACTCTTTGGATGGGAGCAAATTGGGAACTCAGTCAACCAAGAGAGAGGCCCCAGTCTTACCTTCCCACACAAATTCTCTTAATTGTCTAGGCAGGAAAGCTCTTTCTAGTCTTCTTATACTTTGCTCTCTAGCAAACATTTTATAACTATTCCGGCCTGCTTGTTTTTCCTGAAGCATGACATTCAATCTCCTAACTCCATGCCTGTTCATCAGCAATCTCTCATTGCTAGAATGCTTTCCTTTCTTACCTCTACCTTTTAGTTTCCTTGGCTTCTATTAAGACAGACTAAATGCCACCTTTTAGAGGAGGCCTTTCCCAGTTCTGGCAGATGCTAGTACCTTCTGCTCTGAGATTAGCTTCTATCTACTATGTGTATATCATGTTATACCTAGTACATCTAGTTATCTATATATTGTCTCTCCCATGGTAATATAAGCTTCTTGAGGGCAGGGACTGTGTTTACCTTTCTTTGTATCTTTAGTATTTAACATGTAATAAACTTGGAATGCTTGTGGATTTTAAAAATATTTACTTTGTTTCTATAGACAATGTTGAACACAGGTTTTTTACTCATTCATGTTATATTAGGAAGGCAGAATTTATGATTTCAAAGAGAATCTCATATGTGCCTAAAAGGTCCGGAACTGCAGGATATAAGGAATTCTCTAGGCAGAAGGCAGGAGAACTAAAGCATGTATTTACACTCCACAATAACAAGCCCACAAACCAGCGTCCCCATTTTGATATTTTCATCAAAAGCTTCCAGGCCCAATAAGTCCCCCTTATAAGGGTAACCAGGAGGCCACAGAGAAGCGAGATGGTATAAGGCAAAATCGTATACATGCTTCCCCTCTACGGTAAGAAGATTACCCACTAGCCTCTAGTCAGCTCTGCTACTGGCAGCTCAGCTTCGGCTGTAGGTGTCTCTGGCTCCAACCGGAAAAGGAAAGGAGGATCTTCAAGCTGTCCTCTCCCCTCTTATAGAGTTTTTGACATCATCAAGCGCCGCCTGAACGACCAGGGCCGATTGGTTCTTGACTTGGCCCCTCCCCCAGCGTAGACCACGTTAACACACCTCCCCTCAGCCAGTGCCACGACTCATCACACAGGAAGCTCTGGTCCTGCCCTGGAAGAGCAAGCCCCAGCGTCCAGGGAAGCTCAACGAGGCGAGCTGAGTCATTCAAAGAAAACAAAGTCCATTCTGGCTACATTCCACCCCTCACAATGTTCTAGGATGCACAATCCAATCATAATTCAAATTAAATTATATATCCTAGAACATTGTGATCTAATTATGCAGGAAACTAAAACATATCATTCACAATAGAGCAAAACATATCATTCAGTGACATTCCCAAATATTGGTTTACGATTCAAATGTGATCCACCCCTAGATCCCAGCCAGATAATCTCTTCAATCAATCATCCCAAAATAATTATTAATAATTCAAATGCCCACCCCTAGATCTTCGTATCCATTACATAGGATCAATAATATCATAACAATAAAACAATATAGCAAGGATAACACAAAATAAGTACACAGAACACTATCATCATCCCCCCCTCAAACAATTGGGGCTCAAAATCTTGGGGTAAGGGGTGAAGGTCTCATTTTCCATAGCTTCTTCTTGCTGAAATTGGATGTAGAGGTGTCCCTGCCCCAAAGAGTCCAATTCCAGAGTTCAGTTCTTTAGCGAGCTGGCAGGAATTCCAAGAATGCTACGTGCTTAGGCAGTCACCGGAAACTGCAGGGTGCTTAAACCTGCAGGAGACAGAACTAGCGACAAGGTTAACTAAAACAGAGAACAAAAAGAGTAGGCAAGTATGGGCTATTATCCTTCAAATAAAATCATCTCCAGTTTAGTTGAAATTTCAGTTATGCAGAGATCCAATATCAGAGCCAAACTCAGATGGGAAATGTTTCTTTTTAAACGGAACACAATGAGGAAACTAAGCCAAGAAGATCCCACCCTAGATGGAGACCAGGATTGTCCTCCCAGCCTTTCCCCAGATGTACAAGGGAAACCAGGAGGATCCCATCCTAGATAGACTAGGATTGTCCTCCCAGACTTTCCCCAGATCTACAAGCTTTCATCCGTTAATCACACAAAGTCACCTTCCCTCTGAGTGGCTTGTGTCAATTACCAGCATCAGCCATACCTGTGGGGTCCGTGAATCTAATATTATAGCCCTATTCACGGTAAAATGTATGGTTCAGGGGCATGATTTGGTAATTATCTTCCCCTGAATAGACAACTGTTACAGTGTTGTTCTTCCCATGGGCTATGACTTCTGCAGCCTTTGGAATATCATCTGGCTTCCGTTTTACCCATACCTTAGCTCCCAACTTTATTCTATCAATGGAGCAAGCCCCTTTTGCCCCTCTAGTAGTTATTTTGGGAGGAGGGTCAGTTTTTGCAAAGGGTATTTTTTCACAGGGGATAATAATCACTTGAACTATCCTATCATTCCTACCAAATTGTACAGGTTTTTCACCCAAATTCTGGAGTGTCACAACAATTTCTTTTTGATAATTCGAATCTATCACTCCAGCCAATACATGTACTCCTTGAGCTGCTAATCCTGGTTTAGGTAATATCTGTCCAAAATGATTCTTGGGGATTCTCATACATACTCCAGTAGGGGTTTTTCTTATCTCTTTCCTATTCAACCTAAAATTCTCTATACAATGTAAATCATATCCTGCCGAACCAGGTGTTCCTGGACATGGTAGGGGGACATCTTCCCTCACAGTCCAAAATTCAATATTTTGGATCTCATGTGTTTGCTGTTCTCTAATCTGCAAATGTGGGGTCATCATTCTGGCTAGAGGTGTACTCCCCCCTAAGGGCCTATTATTCAAATTATGTAAGGCAATGGACAAATTATCCTTCCAATGTCAATATGAATTATTAGAGCTTAATTTTCTCAGCTGTTCTTTCAACAATCCATTCATTCTTTCAATCAGCCCAGATGCTTGTGGGTAATATGGAATATGATATATTCATTCTATATTGTTCAACACACAATATCTTTTCACTTCTTTGCCCTTGAAATGTGACCCATTGTCACATTGAATCTGCATTGGGGTTCCATAGTATAAACTTACAATATCTAGGGTTTTACAGGTGTTTTTCTGAGTTGCGTCCTTATAAGGACAAGCCACTAGTACACCTGAATAGGTGTCAACACACGTACATACATATTTACATCCTTTATCCTGGGGTAGTGGGCCAATATAATCTATCTGCCAAATTTGGGCTGGAACTTTTCCCCTTGCTATTTCTCCAGTTACTATCCTAGGAAGAGTTCGTTCTTTTTCTAATTGACAAATACAACACCCCTCTGTTATTTGTTTTAACAATGCATGAGAGATACTGATACCCCGATCCTGTGCCCATCGGTGGGTGGCCTGGACCCCTAAATGGCCGGTGGTCTGGTGGACCCATCTTGCTAAGGCTGAGTTATCAGTTGGAGTTGGAGTAGGGACAATACATTCAGTGGCAATCTTTGCTAGTCGATCCGCGTGTGCATTGTACTCACGCTCTGGTGTGGTCAGGGTCGCGTGAGCATCAACATGAAAAACTGACAAATCCGTAACCAAAGACATGTCCCATATATTTTCCCATAACTCTTTACCCCAAACTTGTTTGCCATGAATCTCCCAATTCTGATTCCTCCATATAGGCATCCAAGTAGCTAATCCATTAGCTACCGCCCATGAATCAGTAAATATATGACACTGTCCTCCCTTCTCCATTCTGATGGCCTGATGTACTGCCATCAGTTCAGCATATTGGCTACTTCCCCTTATCCCAGAACTTTCCAGAGTTTGCCTAGTACAGGGGTTATAGGCTACTGCTTTCCAATGTCTCTTCTGTCCTAAATATTTTGCTGTCCTGTCAGTAAACCAAGCGTGTTTCTTCTGTTCTACACTTAGTCCATCATACCCATTATTCCATTTCACTAAGGATGGCACCATCTATTGCTTAGATTCAATGGGTTTTTCATTTCTCTCAGTGCCAATGTTCGCCACCAATTCATGTAAAGCAGAAACTCCACTTTTGCCTGCTCTGGACCTATTCTGAATATACCACTTCCATTTGATTATGCTCACCTCTTGTGCATGTCCAATTCTGTGAGAAGCTGGGGTACTCATTACCCAAGTCATAATTGGAATTCCAGGCCTTAATATCACTTCATGACCCAGGGTCATAGCCCTATGAACTTTTGGGCCTCTTTCTTATTAGTAGGGGTGGGAAAATCCTGAATTTTTTGTCGCGCTTGTGGGAGAATTTCTCGCAGTCCTCTATTCCACTGTATCCCCAAGAATTTTACAGTTTGAGCTGGCCCCTGAACCTTTGTGGGGTTGATTTCCCATCCTTTGCTTTTCATATGGTCAGTTAATAATGCTAAACTCTCCTCCACTGCCTTTATATTCTTTCCCTGTATCATGATGTCATCCATGTAATGTGTAAGCTGTACACCAGGTAGCTTTAATTCATCCAAATGCTCAGCTACAATCCTGTGGCAAATAGTTGGGCTATGAATATATCCTTGTGGCAGGCGTGTAAATGTATACTGTCGGCCTTGCCAAGTAAAAGGAAACTGGTTCCATTGCTTGGGGTCCATTGGGATCGTAAAGAAGGCATTGGCCAAATCAATAACTGCATACCAAGTCCCTTCATGTTTTTGTATTCTCTCTATTAAAGTAACCGTGTCTGGAACAGCAGCATACAAGGGAGGAGTCACTTTGTTCAGCTGTCTATAATCTACTGTCATCCTCCATGTCCCATCTGACTTTCGGACTGGCCAGACAGGGTTGTTCCATTGAGTAGTTGTAGGTACTAACACTCCTGCCTCAACCCATTCTCTTATAGTGTTGGCAATTTCATCTTGCCCACCTGGCACACGATATTGCCTCAAAGTAATTACTTCAGAAGTTTCGGGCAAAGTGATTGGATCCATCTTGATTTTCCCCACTAAGACTGCATTAATGCCTATTTTCCTCACAGCAAATTGGTATTTCCCTTCAGGTAAATTTAAGGTCATACCCTTCAAAATGTCTATTCCAATGATGTATTCAGGAATAGGCGCAATAACCACACTGTATTCTTTCTTAGGCAACTGTCCAATTTTCATCATCAATTTAACTTGTCTGGCTGATATTTCAGTCCCTCCTAGTCCTGTGATGGTAATAGGAGTTCCATGGCTGAATTTGTCTGGATTCCCATAGATAAGGGTGGCCTCGGCCCCAGTGTCTATTAATGCCCTAGTTACTGTACTTGACCCATTTTTCCAATATATGGTCAAGTTAATGTGAGGTCTGCAATCCAGCTTACGTATTTCCTTAATTTGGGTTGGGGCCTGGCCTGTTTCCTAGTATTCGCTAGCATGTGATTCACTTGGGTATGAAGGTTCACCATCTGTAGCATTTGCAGGAGCAGTTCTTATTTCCCTATCTCTCCTGTTATCGAGTCCTTTATCTCGGTACATCCTGTACAATTCATTGGTTGGAATGCCATCTATCATTTCAAAACCTACCCCTGCTCTCAATAGAGCAGTGAACATTTCTTTTCTTGTCACTCCATTTTGGCGCCAAGTTTGCTGGCTGTTCACCCTTCTCTCTCGAGATCTATCCCTTCCCCAGTCTCCTAAGTCATGTAACTGTAAAATCTTATTTATCACCTCTGTAAGATGGGTCCCTACTTCCCCAAGTAACAGATTCAAAATTAGTTGTTTATAAGCAGGGGGAGCTGTCCTAATTATTAAATTCCTAAGAGGGATTCCTATGGGATCATTGTAATATTTGTCTGTAGTTCCTGTCATAATAGCAGTCTTCGTTACCTCCTCCTTTAGTCTCATGATACAATCTTTAAGTGAATACCAGGGTGCGTGCTCAGTGGGCCACATAGAATCATTAGTATATCTCTTATTGCAT
Organism: Trichosurus vulpecula; assembly: GCF_011100635.1. NCBI lineage: Eukaryota > Metazoa > Chordata > Mammalia > Diprotodontia > Phalangeridae > Trichosurus > Trichosurus vulpecula. Next base: position 224,857,370 of record NC_050577.1, on the reverse strand, counting down.
CCCACAGCAGCTAATGCCAACAGAGTAGTCCTGCTAGCATCATCTCCTCGCTGATGATGTTCCCTAAAAGCTTGCTGAACTAGAGGATCGTGGCTGATACCTATGAATCTCATACAGTCCCTCTTATCTACTAATATTTCACTGGCCCCTTGATCACTGAGCCTTACCATCCAAGATATTAATGGTTCTCCTACTCTTTGGCTGAATCTACTCAAAATATCTGTGACCTCTTGTGGTGAGAAATCTTCCTGAAATTCCCTCGTAACTAAATTGCCACCTCTGGTTTCTGTCCTCCTCCTCTCTAAGGGACGAACGCTTGTCTGAGTATTTAACCATCTCCCATTCTCTGTGCGAGGGATGTCCTGAACTCTAGTAGCGTTTTCTGTCTCAGCCCCTAACATTGTCTCATTTTCCCCCCACTTGCTTCCCCTGCCACCATGGCAAGGACAAAGCAGGCAGTCAGGCTTGGTCTGGGCTGAGTTGGGATGCACTCTTGGCTTATTTGGCCTCCTGTTGCTCCTAGCCACATTAATAGAAAAGTTCTCATCTGAGTCAGTGGGTTCTTGAGCAGCAATTTGTTCTCCTGCTATCTGAGATTCCCGTTCTTGCTGTGGGGTAGGAGTGCCCCCATCTCTTTCACTTAATCTCAATCTTTCATATACTAGCCGGTAGGCTGATAACACTATCCAGCTTTGCCTAGATAGTGATGCCCCGACTGAATCCCAACCTCTTGTAAACACCTTTCCAAATCCTTAGGATCTCCTCTCTGTAGCCTTGGTTCCCAGTTTTCACAGGGTCCGGCTTTTTTAGCCAATTCCTTTGCTAAGGAGGAATAAAATGGATCCTCCCACCCTGGGATATTCATCTCTTCCTCTGAAGTTCTTCTGCTTCTGAACAGAGATCTTATATCTAGCGATCCCATCCACCTCATCGCCAAATATATTAGGAAGGCAGAATTTATGATTTCAAAGAGAATCTCATATGTCCCTAAAAGGTCCGGAACCGCAGGATATAAGGAATTCTCTAGGCAGAAGGCAGGAGAACTAAAGCATGTATTTACACTCCACAATAACAAGCCCACAAACCAGCGTCCCCATTTTGATATTTTCATCAAAAGCTTCCAGGCCCAATAAGTCCCCCTTATAAGGGTAACCAGGAGGCCACAGAGAAGCGAGATGGTATAAGGCAAAATCGTATACATGCTTCCCCTCTACGGTAAGAAGATTACCCACTAGCCTCTAGTCAGCTCTGCTACTGGCAGCTCAGCTTTGGCTGTAGGTGTCTCTGGCTCCAACCGGAAAAGGAAAGGAGGATCTTCAAGCTGTCCTCTCCCCTCTTATAGAGTTTTTGACATCATCAAGCGCCGCCTGAACGACCAGGGCCGATTGGTTCTTGACTTGGCCCCTCCCTCAGTGTAGACCACGTTAACACACCTCCCCTCAGCCAGCGCCACGATTCATCACACAGGAAGCTCTGGTCCTGCCCCGGAAGAGCAAGCCCCAGCATCCAGGGAAGCTCAACGAGGCGAGCTGAGTCATTCAAAGAAAACAAAGTCCATTCTGGCTACACATGTGCACTTATAAATTCAGTCGGGAGGAGACAATCGAGGGGCGAATATATTCAAAGATCTAATAATGAGGTGTTTTTCCAGAATTCTATCTTTGGCTGGGGATTCGAAGCTTGAAAAGGTAGATAGAAGTACAGATTCTTTATACCATTTTCCAGAGAAGAGGAGCATTTAAAATGGGAGATCCATGTAGGCAATGAATCAATAGTCAAGTGAGAAAGGGGCTGAAGTAGCTGAACAGTCCAGCCCACCACCACACTCCACACCTGTTAAACATAATTTTTCCCTCTCCTAATAGAATGAAAGGTCCTTGAGGATAGGGACTGTTTGATTCTTGCCTTTGATTCCCTAGAAACTAGTACAGTTCTTGGCACATAATTGTGCTTAAAAAAAGATTGTTGATTAATTGGTTAGTTGATTCCAGTTTCAAATCTATGATTCTGTGTTGATTTTCATCAGTCTTGTGATGCTCAGCATTATAGAATGTGGAGTTAGAAGAGATCTCACAGATCATCAAACCTAAATCTCTCAATTTAAAGAATAGAGAACTGAATCCTAGAAAGGATAATTGACTTTGTCAAGGTTTCACAGCTGGCTAGGAGCAAAGGCCCAATTAACGTCTAGAAATGGAACACTCTTTTCACTACCTCAAACTGCATCCTTCCCTGCTCTTTTCTCTTGGAATTATTAATCTTTCCCTTTTGTTTCATCTATACAGTTATAACTCCCTCTAATATTCCTCTTTTGTGGCTACTAGGTATTGGTATCACAACTATATCTTGACAAAGGAATAAGGAGGGGAAATCCTGGAAAATCAACTGTAAATAGCAAGCCATGTGAACATTGACCTTCATGGTCCATGTGAAGAAGAAGGAGACAAAGGAGAAGATGAGGAAGAAGAAGAGGAAGAAGAAGAGGAAGAAGAAGAAGAAAAGGAAGAGCAAGAAGAAGAGGAAGAGGGAGAAGAAGGGGAAGGGGAAGAGGGAGAGGAAGAGAAAGAGGGAGAAGAAGGGGAAGGGGAAGAGGGAGAAGAAGGAGAAGGGGAAGGGGAAGAAGAAGGGAAAGAAGAAGGGGAAGGGGAAGAAAATGAGGAAGAGGAGGAGGAGGATGATAACAACAACAGCAACAACAACTGTAACAACAGCAACAACAAAAAGTCCAGAATAGCCCTTTGCAGGAAACACTGAGAGCCCTGGGAAGAAAGTGCATTATCCAAAATCATTGGACCCCCAGGTACTTCAAGAGGGATAAGCAATAAAAAGACTTCCACCCCAAGGGAATCATCTGCTCAGTGTTTTTTTTAATACCCATCATCTGTCTAACTCATTTTGCACACTAGGCAGTTTTTCTACTATAAAGTTTGGAGCCTTCTTTTGCTCACATGGGTCTTGTTAGGTTAAAAGATGCTTCTCGGTGCAGTGCAGCCTATTATTCTTCTCACTGGTACTTTATTTTCCTTTTATGGGCCAGATGATGCTACAGCTTTGTGTTGTGTTCTACTTTACATAAGAAGTCATTAATTATAGAAGAATATCCTATTGAAACCATTTATATTTGAAGTTTTAGGTTAATGGCAACATTGCCAATTAAACACTCCAGTTGATACAACTTTTATATTCATGTGAAATAAAAGACACTAAGGCCCTATAGTTTATCATCAGGATCATATGATGGATCATTAACAGGGAGATTTTTTTTTCATAAAAATAATAGGAACCTAGATTTAAAATTGGAAGAGACCTCAGAAACCATCTAGTCTGATCCTTTTATTTTACAGATCAGGAAACAGGTCCAGGGACATCAAAGGATTTGCCCATAGACAGAAACATCACAATGATTCTTAGTCATGGAAGCCAGGCACTTATAGTGCTCTTGATTCTAAGGTCTGCTGAAGGGTGTTCCACACTCTGCGTGTTGAACTTCATTGTTTTTCATTGTTCATCAGTTTTGCTCAACTGCTCTTTTTCCTGTTTTTTTAAAATTTATTATTACAAAGGATGTCTCTTTGGGTGGGAAAGGAGGAAAGGCATATATTGGGAAATAATGGTGATAAAACATATCAGTTTGAATAAAAAAGAGGGTTTGAGTCCGATGCAGGGATTCTGAGACTCTGGGGGAACTTTGTAGACCATTCATTCAATGCTGTCCAATAGGCTTTTCACTTCTGATGGGCACCAGGGAAACTGGGACTCCCTGCTAATTTTTTCTAAACTAGGTCAATTTTGAGTCAATCTCTTGATCTCCCTAAGGTGAGGTGGGTAACCTGCAGCCTCAAGGCTACTTGTGGCCCTCTAGGTCCTCAAGTGCATCTCTTTGACTGAATCCAAACTTCATGGAATAAATCTCCCGGATTTGATTCAGTTAAAGGGCAGCACTTCAGGACTTAGAGGGTCACATGTGGCCTTGAGACTGCAGATTCTCCACCCCTGTCCTAGGCCTTATTTTCTGTATCTGTAAAATAAGAATGTTGGACTGGAGGGTCACTGAGGTCCCTTCTTGCTCTAGAGCTATGATCTTATGATATATGAGAAAAAACAACAACATCTTATCAATGGTCATGAAATGGAATTTTTATTTGTAGTGTTTTTTTTTAAACTTGAAAAAAGGGAATCTCAAAAGGAAGGGTGTCTGTGAGACACCCAAAGGGGAGAACATGTAGGGGGAGTCATTGGAAACAAAGGAAGGATTTTAGGGAAGTGTTTGCCCCACTTCCCCCCCCCCCCCCCTCCGAATCCTAGCAGCAGCTAATCTCTCCAGAGCACAATGGAAAAAGAATGTAACTAGGTATGTCACCAGAACCTGCAAGATCATTTTCAGGCCATCAAAAGAGGGATTCCTCAATGCAAGAAGATGTAAAGAACAATGAATTTTTATCATTCATTTTGGAATTGAGAGTTGGGTCTCTGGTGTCTTTTGTCATTCTGTGGATCAGGGAAATGGAACAATTGAGAAGATTTTATGGAGAAGGCATGAAGTCCCTAACAAGTGTCTCTAATTACCTTTTATGGGCAGAGCTCCACCAGGAAAGCTGGAAGTTTGCATCAAAGAAGAATAGAAATGTGGGGAATTCCAGGCAGGAGAAGGGATTATGCCTAGTGAAAAGACAGCCTGTTGCAAGAAAAACTCGGGCATAAAAACCACTCTGGCTCTTGAAGAAGCATCCTGGCTTAGTAAATAGAGCCCTAGGCTTGGAATGCCACCTTAGACATTGACCAGCTGACCTTGGGCAAGTCACTCAACCCATTTGAGCCTCAGCTTCCAAATGAGGTTAATAACAGCACTGATCTCGTAGAATTGTTGTGAGGATTAAATGAGGTAATAGAAAGTGAAGTACTTCATAAGCCTTAAGTTATTAAGCACGTGTGAACTAATAGTCTTATTTCCAGCCCAGCACAGAGAATCAAGTTAGTATAGCAGAAAGAACACTAGATCCAACATCTGAAGACTTGGGTTTGAATCTTTGCTCTGCTATTGAATCAATTAGTCAACAAACATTTATTAAGTGCTTACCATATACAAGGCACTGCACAAATACAAAGAATGAAGCAATCCTTATTCACATTGAGTTTATATCTGAACCAGGGAGATAACAAATACATTTAAAATATATATTTATCTATACCTGTATCTATATTTATCTATATACATATATTTTAAAACACACACATATATATGCATAGGCACACATATGTACATATATGTGTATATATGTGGGTATATATATATATATATGTGTGGTTAGGTATATGTATGCATATGTATGCATGTATATGTATATTGTTCCATTGTTCCATTGTTCCAACTGTTCACGACCTCCTAGACCACAGGTAGGAAACCTCCAGCCTTAAGGCCACATGTGACCTTCTAGGTCTTTAAGTGTGGCCTTTTGACTGAATCCAAATTTTACAGAACAAGGACTTTTAATAAAAAACATTTTATAAAAGGCTATGGCATAGACCATAGGATGTCAGGCCATTCTGTCCACCACTGTCTTTTTCAAGCCTGTCCAAGTTCATGCTCATTGTTTCCATGACATAATCTATCCATCCCATCCTCTGCCATCCCCTTTTCCTTTTGCCTTCAATCTTTTCCAATGCCAGGGTCTTTCCCAATATGTCCCATCTTCTTATTATGCAGCCAAAGCATTTAAGCTTCAGCTTCAGTATTTGACCTTCCAGTGAATAGCCTGAATTAATTATCACAGATATAAAATTATGGGAGATAGGATACTAGCATGGGGCTGGGGTAGGGAGCTAAGGAATGTCTTAAGGCAGAAGATGGTGCTTGAGTTATAGACACAGGAAGAGAAGGTTTCCATGAGACTAAGGAAAGGAAGGAGGGCATTCCAGGCAGAGAGATAGTATTCCTTCCAACTTGTATGAATTAGATTGAGCATCCAAGGAACTGGTTTTGAATCTTGGCTCTTTTATTTCTTACCTGTGTGACCTTGGGAAATTCATTTCATCTCTCAGGGTCTCACCTTTTATTCCTCACCAGTTAAATGCATTCCTTAGACTAAATCTGATTTATAAGTTTTCTTCCTATAGGTCCTATAAATTGGCCTAAAGCAATACAGATTCTTAACCCAGGGACTGGACTTATTTTATTCAATATGTTGATAACTATATTTTGACAAATTGGTTTCTTTTATTATCCTATGTATTTTACTTTATGCATTTAAAAATTGTTATTCTGAGAAGGGGTCTGTAGGCTTCGCTAGATGGCCCACAGAGTCATTGACAAATAAGAAAAAGATTAAGAGCCCCTGGGCTAGAGTTTCTTCTGCCTTATGTGGAGACTCAAAGCCCTCCAAATGTTTGATAATCCACTTTCAACAATGCTCCTTTATCTCTTCTCCACTTCTTACATAAACATACTGACCAACTGTGATTTAAAATGTTACTGTGGCTGGGGCTGATTCATTAGTGGGGAAATTTTTGCAACTGATGCACCCAGAGATAGAACACCACCTGGGATATCTCTTTAGAGTAATTGTTATAAGCTCGAGCCTTCTCTCTGTGTGTCTCTCTCTGTTTTAAGGATTCCTGAAAAAGCAGCGTTTGTAATTTTCTTCCCGATTACAAGCTGACAATTGAGGACCCCCCCACCCCAACCCGCTCCAGGAAAAAAAGTGTGAGGGAAAGTAACACTTGGGAGTGGTGGCAGCTGATAATTACTGTATTCTGAGCAGAGCTCTTTATAACCCTGGTTTTGTAAAAAAAAAAAAAAAAAAAAAACAAAAACACACACACACACACACACACACAAAACAAAACCTTAAAAAAACCCCAAACCTTGTTGATTACAGAGCTTTAAGACTAACTCGGTTCAAGCATTTGGCTTTGTTGGGTAAGTGGGACTACATAGTTTTGCGGCTCTTCTAACACTGCTTTCAAAGGCTGCCCAACTCAGTCACTTTTGTATGCTTAATCTAAGAGTTATTTTCAGGAGTTTTCATTTCAGATAAAGAGCAAAGACAAAACTGAGAAAACTGTTCCCAAGAAACCTGCCCTAAGGGTGTACCCAAAGGCTTAGTTAGTAACCAGTTCATCCTAGTAACTGGTCACCTATTTTGCACAAGGCACTGTGCTAGCAAGGGAGATATAAATATAAATTGGGGAGGATACTATATGTAAGGATATAAGTATATGGATGGTTATTTGAGTAAGAGAGAGAGAGAGAAAGAACATTCACAACCAAGTTGATTCTCATAGAGCAATTTGCAGCTGCAGTGCTGTTAATCTTTGAGTGGTTTGGACTGGATAGCCTCAGTGGTCCCTTCCAACTAGAAGGCTATCCAGTCCAACACACACATGAGAAGAATCATTGCTATGATATACTTGACAAATGGACATCCAATCTCTGCTTGAAGATCTCCAAAGAGAGAGGAACTCGCTACCTCTAGTGGTAACACATTACATTTTGGGATCACTCTAATAGGACAATTTTTCCTGATGTCAAGCCTAAATTTGCATCTTGGCAACTTCCATCATTGCTCCTGGTTCTTCCTGCTGAGGCCAAATGAAACATATCTAGTCCTTCCTCCATATAATACCCCTTCAAATACTTGAAGGTGGCTATGACATCCCACTGAGTCCTCTTCTCTTCGGGCTAAACATGTCCAATACTTTTGACCCATCCTCTTACGACATAGACTCTAGGCCTATCACCATCTGAATGGCCCTCTTCTGCACATTCCCCAGCTTATAAATATCTTTCTTAAACTGAGGCTCCCAGAACTGAGTATCATACTCCAGAAGAGGTCTGATGAGGGCAGAGTACAGTGAGACTATCTCTTTCCAGTTCCTATAAACAAACCATTCCTTAATGTAAATCAAGATCATGCTAGCTTTTTTTCTTTTGGTTGTCCCACCAAATTGCTGTATCATATGGAGTTTGTAGTCAGTCAGTCAATTAATAAACATTTATGTATCAGACACTATGCTAGGGGCTTGGGGTACAAATGCAAACAAAAACAAAGATAGTCTCTGCCCTCAAGGAGTTTACAATCTAATGTTGCTGTTGAGATATTTCAGTCATGTCTGATTCTTCGTGTCCCCATTTGGTGTTTTCTTGGTAAGGCAATGAATAGTTTGCCACAGAAGGAAGCTGAAAAGGGTGGGGAGGGGGAATGTGCCCATTGCCAAGGCACAATGGAGAGTTTCAAAGAAATATGAAAGTGGTTGGTGGGAAATGGGCAGACAAGCTGTTCAAATCCCCTCTTTAGATAGAGGCCATAGAGCCCAAGGCCTTGCCCTCTCCTCAAAGTCCCAGATGCTTTTCAGACAAGCCTTTCTCACCATAGTCTCCTGTCTTGTCCTTAAGAAGTTGCTGAATTACTGCATTGCTTATCGGTGCATCTATCCGGTTAGACTTAGGCCGATTCTCACTTGTCTATAACATGCTTCATCTCCCCACCTTTTTTTCCTAAAACATATCTTTATTGATATATTGTTATTTATATTTTTAAAAAAGATTACCTGAATTTCCATTCTATCCCTCCTCCAAACCCCTCCCAAAGAGTAATTTCTCATAACAAAGAAAAAAAAGATAAAAAATTCAGCAAAACTAAGCAATATTATATGCATTGCTCTTCATCTATGGCCACCCTCATCTGCAAAGTTGTGGAGGTGTCTCCTTATATCTCTTTGTTTCTCCCCATTCTTAAAAACCCTTCACTTGACCTTAGTATCTCCTTAAGCTACCATTCTGTAGCCCTTCTCCTTTTCATAGCCAACTCCTAGAAAAAGATAGGTCTAGACTCATTTACTATATCTTCTCTCCTCGCATCTACTTACAATCTGACTTCCGGCCTCATCATTCAATTGAAACTGCTCTCCCAAGTTACTAGCAGTCTCTTAATTGATTAAATTCAAAGGCTTTTTCTTGCTTCTCATCCTTCATGACCTCTCTGCATCATTTGACACTGTTGACTAACCTTTTTCTTCTGGATACTCTCTCCTTTCTGGGTTTTTGTGATACAATTCCCTTTTGGCTTTCATTTTACATGTCTAATTGATCCTTTGGTGCATTCTTTGCTGAACCACATTCCATAGTCCACTCCAAGACTGCTTCTCTTTTGTCTTAATATGGCATGGTGCCTGACAGAACTGGTGCTTAATAAATGCTTGTTGATGGACATTTATATCATTGTAGTCACTGTGAGTATTGGGTTTTTTTGAGGGAGGTTCTGTTTATTTTGTTCTTTTCTACTCAAATTTATTTCCCACTGTTTCTCTGGATTTATCAAAGAATGTCATGTATTTTTTTTGTTAGTTTTTTTTTTTGCAGGGGGGAAGGCAGGGCAATTGGGGTTAAGTGACTTGCCCAAGGTCACACAGCTAGTAAGTCTGTCAAGTGTCTGAGGTCACATTTGAACTCAGGTCCTCCTGACTCCAGGGTGCATGCTCTACTCACTGTGCTACCTCGCTGCCCCTGAATGTCATATATTTAAGTACAAAGTTCAATTAGAAGGGCAAGGATGGCCTTCATCTTTGTATCCCCAATACCTTAGAATGATGCTTTGCCATAGGATATGTTTCAATAAATATCTGTTACATGGATTGAAAATTTAAAAGGTATTGAGGGGAAATCTGCAACTGCATTTGCAGATCTTAGGCATAAGGAAAAACAAGCAAACAAAACAAAAATAGGCCCTATGCTATGTGCTTGAGATAAAAATACATAGAATTAAATAGTCCCAACTCCCTATCAGATAGATGGAGAAAATGAAGCTCAGAGAAATGCCTTGTTCAAAGTCATATATCAGATCGGGGGCACAAACCTAGGTCTTCCAGCTCCTTTTTCCATTTTCTTTACCAGATTCCAATCTTACTTGAAATCACCTCCCTTTTCCTTGAAAGAATTATTTACATTAACTGTTTACACTTCCCTCTAATTCTAACACACTTTCAAACCAAGTTTTCCTAAGGTTACCTTGGATCTCTTAATGATCTCTTAATCCCTAAATCCAATGGCTTATTTTTATTTCTTAAGTTACCTTTCTGTTGCTTTTGATGCTGTTGTCTACTGTTCTTTTCACCTCCCCCCCCCATAATTCTCTTCTTTCTAGGCTGCCATGGCCCAGTTTCCTCTGTTTTTTTCTCTAGGTCACTCTCCATTGGTCCATCATCCATTTCCCTAAGGATGATGTATTCATTTGTGTCTTTGCACATATCGGAAAATTGAGGCTTAGAGAGGTCAAGTCACAAAAGGCTGGATCATATCTTTTATAAATGATACACAGAACAGGAAAATCCCATCTTACATTTTCCTTAAACCAAAAGGCATTCTCCACTAGTGTGAAAATATGGATTTTATTGTGATGTCTTTGAGTTGGCCTCCTACTTCAAACTATAATCATGGACAAGTCATTTAAATTTGGTCTGCCCATCTCTAAAATACAATTGCCCATCTCTAAAATACAATAATAAGACCTATTTCTCAAAGAAGTCATGAAGATAAAATAATATTAGTAAAGTACTTTGAAAAGTTTAAGGTGTTATAAATGTTAGCGATTATTATTATCAGTTTTTGTTGTTGTCATTGGCTGCTTAAGTAAGGAGTCCTTGGCTTTGTTTCTGCATCTCGGTGGTGTCAGTGAGCACTATACATAGGCCCTGACCTCTTTGCTCTGGTAGCTTAGCTAGGATGGAATCTGGAAGTCTAGCTAGGATGCTTAGCCCTAGGAAAACTGGATCACATGAGAGTGATTTACCAGAAAACCAACTTATTAATTCATAATGCATTATAAATGACTATCCTGGTGAGCAAGTTCATTCACAAAAGCAAATTACATATCAGAAGGTTACATGCTTAAAATAGAAAAAAAAGAAGAAAGGGAATTGATTATTATTAAGGGATATTTTCTTCTAGTTATGGTAGACTGATAAATTGTTCTGTTCTACTCTTGGGATAATTCATCAGGATCCATTGCAAAAACAGGGACATACTGGCTAATGTTTATAACTAGGCCAATGTGTTCCTGACTGGGTTTTTTTTTTTACATCTGAATTAATTTCATTCACTGACAATTCTTTCCTGTTTGACCTTGCGTGGTTCCCTTTTTATCCTCTCAAATGGCCATCTGGTGTCCATCTTACTTTAGTCCCTTTGTGGCCACTATCCATTTCTTTTTTTCCCCCTCTATATTAGGCAGGTTGCAAAAAACAAACAAACAAACAAACAAACAAACCCAAACCCAACAAGAAAAAGCAAGAAATCTAAAGAAAGTGAAAAAGATACTTTAATCTGCATTTAAAGTTCATCAGTTCTTTTTATGGAGGCGGGTAGCATTTTTCATCCCGAGTCCTTTGGAATTGTCTTGGATCATTGTGTTAATCAGGGTAGCTAAGTCTTTCACAGTTGACCATCATTATGACATTACTTTTACTGTTAACATTGTTACAGTGTTGTCCTGGTTCTACTCACTTTGCTTTTCATCAGTTCGTGTAAGTCTTGCCAGGTTTTTCTGAAACCATACTGCTTGCCTTTTTCGGTACTGCAATAGTATTCCATTACAATCATATATCACAGCTTATTCAACCATTCCCCAATAGATGGTCATCCATCATCCTTTCTAACAATCTTCATTTTTGTCAGAGCTTTCTCAAATATTTCTTTCTCCATTGTCTTCTCCATCATATTTACATAATAAGTTACAATGCACTTTACAATTATTATGTCACTTTGTGCCCCAATTTTCTGTCCTAAATCCTCTTCCCTTTCTGCATTCTCTCTCTTGCTGACACCATCTGTTCTCATGGGTTTGATGATTATCTATATGCATATGGTTCCCAGATCTATCCAGCTCTAAAATTTCTCCTGAGCTCCAATCTTATATTACTAACTTCCTGCTGGACACCTCAAACTAAATAGTAGGCATTTAATTTAAATTTTAATTCAAAAATTAACTGGCTAACTGTAGGCATCTAACACTCAACATCTCTAAAACTAGACTCTATCTTTTCCCCAAACCTACTCATCTTTTGAACTTAAGGGCCCCATCATATGTAGGGTCACCCAGATTAATAACCTTGGTGTCACCCTTGATTCCTCAATATCACTCACCCCATGTGCCCAATCAGTTGTCAAATCTTATCAAATTTGCCTCTGCATCCATTCCCTTGTCTCCACCCTCATGGCCACCACAGAGTTCAGGCTTTCATCACCTTTTGTCTGGGCCATTGTAATAGTCTCCTAATTGGCCATCCATTCTTAATTTTCTCCCCTCTCTGCTCTATCCTCCTCAGAACTGACCAAGTGATTCTTCTAAAGCATTGATCTGACCATGACACTCAATAAACTCTGGTGGCTCCTTAATAACTTCTAGTATGAAATATTCTCTCTTTGGCATTTGGGGCTCTTTATAACCTATATCCATTCTACCTTTCCCTTCTTTATTACACATTATTCCCTTCTTCCCCACATGCCATAGTCTGGCCAAACTAGTGGTCTTGTGATTCTTTGCCCATAACAATCCACTTCCTTTGCATTGTATATCTTCCGATGCATGGAATACACTCCTGCCTCACTTTTACATTTTGGATTCCAAGACACAAATCCAATGCCACCTTTTTTCTGCTTGTGTATGTGTATGTGTGTGTGTGTGTGTGTGTGTAATGTCTTTTATATATAAGTTCCTTGAGGGAAGGGACTGTCGGGCATTTGTCTTTGTATCCCCATTGCTTAGTACAAAGATGTCTGTCTATTCATATATCTATATGTAAACATATCTAATTATATGTAATATATCTAATAACTGTGAGGAAAGTACTAGGGCTGGGACTAGGGACTGGACCTGTCATTTCACTGGCATAAGGATCACCCTGATGAGGGAGAAACTCCCTGTACTGCTGCAGGTCAGCACCTGTAACTTATAGTCTCAGGTAGTTGCCTAGGGTATTGAAAGATTAGCTGACTTGCCCAGTGTCATGTGAGCAAAATATAATGGAGGCCAGATTTGAACCTGACTTCCTGGTTTCAAGGCCAGCTCCTTATCCACTATCTCAGGCTGCCTTTCTATTATAGTCCCCATTTTACAGATGGGTTTGTTGAGACTTAGAGTTGAAATGACTTGCCCAAGGTCATGTAGCTAGTCATTGTCAGAAGCAGGTTTTGAACCCAGGTCCATATGATTCCAAGGCCAGAAGTCAGTTTTGCAAAGCCACTCACAGAAATCCATCAGTTTTGATGAATGGTGCCAAGATTTCCATAAACCTTGAGCCGTAATGAATGCTTGGTCCCATTCCAGTATAAGCTCCTTGAAAACTGTTTAATTCTTGAGAAAGCTTAATTCTTTATATTTCTAGCCCCAGTACATAGCATAATATGTAGCACATTGTAGATACTTCATAAATGTTTGTTGATTGAGTGGTCACCCTGAGTCATAATTGTGGAATGACTCAAGGTGTGCTAGTGCAGAGAGTTGACAAGGCTAGAAACTAAACAGAGAAGAAGCAATTTGGTCCAAGCTACTTCACTACCTAGTGAAACCTTTTTCCTTTTATATTGGAATACATTGGTGGCATGATTCCTCTGCTTGGGTATCTGGCTAAGTTTATTATAGTGCAATAACATCTCATCCCGTGATTTCTAAGGATAAAGTGACCTTTGACCTTTTACTTCCTTTTGCAAAGGTTCTCAATTTAAACTAAAACAGGTGAGCTTTAGACTTGTCTGCTTTTATGTGTGCAGTTCCAAGACACTTACCCCATGTGATTGCCGTTCCTCTGTAGCCACTTATGGAGAGGAATTAGCCTGAAAATGATGTTGCCCAGCCACTGTTTCTGAAGTTGGTGCACACAGAAAACCAGTGGCCTTGTTTAGACTTTAAAAGGAATCAAAAGAAAAGGATGAGCAGAAAGAAAAGCATACTTTCAGGCACCTAGGATTGTTTGAACATCTTCAATTTCCTTTCTTAAACTTCTCATCAAGCCTCTTGAGATGGAAATGTATGATTGGGATGATCTAACCATGATGATCTTTTATCGGATTGCATGCCAAGCAGCACAAGACCATTGTCTCCATGAGTCATATGGAATGTGCTGATCAACATTTATTTTGCACTTTAAGGTTTGTGAATTATCTTACTTATGTTCACTCATTCAGTCCCCATAACAGCCCTGTGAGGTAGGGAGTATATCACCATCATTTTATAGATAAGGAAACTGTGGTAATTAAAGTTAAATGACTTGCCCAGGGTCATGTAGTTAAAAAGTGTTTGCAGCCGGATTTGAGGTCAGGATTTGGCTTGTGAGCCAGGTACTCTGATAATTACTAGGGATACAAATGAAGACAAAAACACAATCCCTGTGGTGGAGTTTGTATTTTAAGACATTCCATCTGTCAATATGTGGGACATCCATATTCCTACCTTCATGCCTTTGCAAAGTGATCCCCCATATTTGGAATGTGCTCTCTTTGCACCTCTATTCCCTAAAATATTTAGTTGCCTAACAAGACCTTGGATTATGCCACTTTTCCCTTATTTCATCAGTTCCTAGGCTTCTTTATGAAAAAAAAACCCAAACCAAAAAACCTCACTTAACACTACAATCACCTCAAGCTATTATTATAGAATAAAAAAATTAGAGCTAGAACGAACCCTAGTGGACATTGAGTACAAAACGCTCATTTTACAGATGAGGAAACTGAGTCTGAGAGAGATTAAGAGATAAATGTCACATACTTACAAAGCTGGAGAATTCTTGTTTCAATCATACCCCTAACCTACTTAAAAAACACAAAACAAAACAAAATCTTTAATAAGGAATTTTTTGGTATTTCCCATTGGTGACTAAAAGAAGTTCTTCCCTGTTATACAGTCTTTGACCTTCTTAGATGTTGTCTTTGCCATTTAGTATGGCTCCAAATGGAATATTACGGTATTGACTCCAAAGGGAAGCTTTTGTTTTTCCTTTTAAGATAATTAATCATCTTAAAGCAGAAAAGGTCCCTGCTCTTACATTTCACTGACTTGTTCTAATTTTCTCTGAGAGGTTGGATTCCCTTTTAGAGACCAAATGAATGTCTCAGAGTGATCCCAAGCTATCATGCAATCACCAAATAGCAAGAGGGAAGACAAGGCAGCCATTGCAAAAGTTGTCTTCGTTTTGAAGGATATATTGGAACCCTTACTTTAGACTAAGGACTTTAGATCTGTCAGGCTTCCTAGGGAGCTGTCAATCACCCTTCATTCTTGCCTAAAGATGAGGGGGTCTCTCACTAAAATGTGCTATGGGAATGGTGAAGTATAATTCTTTCTCATAGTGGAAATGAGGGGGACTATTAAGGCTACTGTCATGGCTGAGTCTAGTGTTCACTCCACTAAAACACTTCTTTATCTCACCTCCTTTTCCCAGCCAAACTCTTAGAAAGAGTTGTCTCTGAACATTTCTACTTCCTCTTCTCTCCTCAACTCTTTGCATTCTAACCTCCTCACTCAATTGAAGTTGCTTTCTCTAAATTTACCAGTGATCTCTTCATTGATATATTTAGTGGACTTTCCTCAGGTATCATCTTTCTAGATCTCTTGACCTCCTTTGTCTACTTTTCTCATTTACCTCTTCTGGTGTTATAGATCTCTTATAACATGTACCTGGAAAAAGTCATCCTATCTATTTGAAGACCCTCTCAATGATGGGGAACTTTGAGATTCTGATTCCATGTTACGAGTTCTGGGGCTATTTTAAATGCCATTTAAAATTATAATTTTTATAATTATTGTTATAATTGTATGTTATAATTGAATGAAATGCAAAGTCATGACACATGAATCAGTTTCTACCAAAACACAGTTTTGAGGCAAAATCACATGGTAAGTTAGCTATGGAGGGATAGAGAGTAACATTATTCTGAGTAGGTCTCCTCTCAAATCAAACTTCTTTAGGGGGAGAGAGTTTAGCTGTTTTTTCCTCCCTCCCTCCCTCTCACTTCTTCTCTCTGTCTTTGTCTCTCTGTCTTTCTGTCTGTCTCTCTGTTTGTCTCTCTATCTCTGTCTCTGTCTCTCTGTCTGTCTGTCTGTCTGTCTGTCTGTCCTATCTCTCTCTCTCAGCACCAATAGTTTTAACTCAAATCCACCACACACTTCTTGAAGGCATTTGTACATTTCATTTGGAAAGATTATTTGACCTTTACATTTCTCTCTCAAAAAATGAGTCTAGTTTTGAAAATCAATACAATTTAATGGCATTTTGGCATCTACTTCATTCCTTCTTGAACCTGGCCTGAAGGTATCAAGTCAAAGGCATTAACAGACGTTCAGTTGTAGGATCACAGATTTAGAAGTTTGAAGAGGCATTTGAAACCATCTAGTCTGCCCCGCTCACTTTACATTTAAGGAAACTGATGGTAAGAGTGGTTAATTTACTGCTCTTAGGTCACAAAGTAAAAATGACAGAGCTTCAATTTGAAGACCCAGGTTATGTAACATTAAATCCAGCATCCATGAATTCATTCTAAGAGGGCCCTCTCGTAAACCTAAAACTGTAGCTATCCATGGTACCAAGTTAAGCTGTTTGACATGTACATCTTGGACCATATTGTTGTTGTTGTTGTTGTGTGTGTGTTTGTGTGTGTGTGTGTGTGTGTGTGTGTGTGTGTGTAGGTGGGGGTTAGTGTACTACAAATTAATATGAGTGAACTTCAAGCACGAAAAAGGTAATATCATATTAGGCTACGGAGTCTTGTTGTCCAGAATAAGGGAAGTTATTGTATCTTGCCCTCTTCAGACCATTCTAGGAGAATTGTTTTCAGTTTTGGGTGCCACATTTTAGAGTAGACATTGAAAATCCAAGTCTATCTATGAGAAGACAACTATAAAAAAAAACAAAAAAAGAAGACAACTACGATGGTGAAGTTTGAGGCTATACCATAGGTCATACCATATGCTTCAAGGGACATTGATTCAAAGAATTATTGGAGCAGACTGGAGCAGATTTTGGACAGGGGCATGATAGCTGTTTTCAAATATTTAAAGGGTTATATTTCAGATGGATTGTATTTGTTCTGCTTGGCCCCAGAGGTAAGAATTAGGACCCATGTGTTAAAGTTGCAGAGTCAGATTTAGGCTTATAGTAAGGAAAACCAAACCAAACCAAACAGCTTCTAAACAATTAGACCTGTCCAGCAGCAATGAATCTCTTTCCCAGACACTGTGAATTCTCTACCACTAGAAGTCTTCAAGAAAACGGTAGACATATTAGGTACTAGAGACTATCTTGTTCCATTGCAGGTTGGGCTAGAAGTCCTGTGAGGTGCCAACCCTGAGATTCTATGTAATTTCATGTGGGAAAAACATTCTCCAAAGGAATAATTGCTTACATTTATGCAGCTCTTTCTAGTTGTGTAACAGTGCTATATCCATTATCTCATTCAAGTCTCATAACAATTCTGTGAGATAGATTCTACAAGTATTATTCTTCTTTTCATACATGGGGACTGAGGTTATGTGACATGTCCATGGTCATCCAGCTAGTAAGTGTGATGTAGTATCGATGGATTTAGAACTAGAAGGGATCATAGAGGCCATCAAGCTCAACCCACTCAAGTTACAGATGAGGAAACTGAGGCAAAGAGAAGCTGTGCCTTGTCCAGTATCAGAAGTAGAATCTGAATGCAAAGCTTTCTCATATCAACTAAATATTCTGTTTTGCCTCTCAAAACAATCCAAAACATGTCCTAATGGTGTATCTTGAAATGCCTCCTCTCTCCAAATAGCAACAAAAGAAACCACTTCCTAGTGAAATGCTACCTTTCCTGCTGGGGTACAGATGGAACATGCATCTTTCAGTTACCACTGGGATAACCAGGGCCTATAGTTCAAAGTAGAAACTATATTTCCTCACCACACATTCATCTGATTCCGTTTTCTAGGTAGGTCACTCCCCATCTGCCTTTTCTGCTACTCTTTAAGCAAAGAGAAGGTCATACCAATTTGTCATGAATCATGGTGCTTCAAATACATCTTTCAGAATGCTTCCACCACCCCACCCCCCAACCCAGTTGCTCCAATTTAGCAACAGAAGGCAGATGCTTCATTAATATTGGCCACTTCGGCACACATGGTATGGAACCAGAGCCTCTCTGGCAAGGCCTGGCTTTTGCTAATTATGATGGGCAAATTCCCCCAGAGGATGTGAAATATTGAGACCAAAGCAGACACTGCTGACATTTATACAGTATTGTAAGCTTTGCAAAGTGTTCAATGCATATTATCTCATTTGATCCTTACGATAACCAGCTGAGCTTAATGCTAGAGATAATATCTCCATTTGAAAGATGAGAAAACTGAGGACCAGAGGAATTAAAAGGCTTGATCATTGTCACGTAACTAGCAAGTGTAACAGGCAGCACTAGAAGTCCAGGATTCTCTCTGCTAACAACACTGTCACATTTCTATAGTATCTGGAGAGGTAGGGCAGAATGCAGGGCCACCTTGGAGTTATGAAGAGCTGCTTAGGTCCTGCCTTTCACATAATACCAACTGCATATACCCTGGACAAAAATTTTACTCTCCAGTGCTGCCAGGTAACTCTTAAAGGCCATAAGTTACTGAGCTGCGTCAGTAAAGGAAGTTTCCACACTAGGAGCTCCTCATACTCAAAAAATTATGAGTCCAGATTAAATCCTCCTCACATCTTTGTTGTTGTTCAGTCATATCCAACTCTTTGTAACCCCATTTGGTTTTTCTTGGCAAAGATACAGAAGTGGTTGCCACTTCCTTCACCAGCTCATTTTATAGATGAGGAAACTGAGGCAAACAGGATGAAGTGATTTGCCCAGGGTTACACAGCTAGGAAGTGTCTGAGGCCAGATTTGAACTCAGGAAGATGAGTCTTCCTGACTCTAGGTCCAGTGCATTTTTCACTTCACCACCTAGCTGCCTCTACTTTAAAGATGAGGTCCCTGAGGCTCATCATTGAGGTAGAGTAATTTGCCCAGCAAGTGTCAGAGTTGGGATTCAAGCTTCCTCTTTCCTACCTCTGAGGTCAGTGCTTGCTTTTTCCTCTCTCTCTCACTATTGGACAAATTGTCCCTGGTTTCCTTTAAAATGTAGTTTGACCTAACTTCTGTAACTAGGCTTTTCTGAGCCACCAAACTGCTAGTGGTATTCTTCCTAAAATTACTTTGAATGTTTTTGCATATGGTTTACACGTACTTCCATTTGTATGCATGGGCTCTCCAATTAGAATGTAGGCTCCTTGAGGGCAGGGAAAGGACCATAGTACAATTTCATCTTTTGTACCGTGCCTGACATATGGCAGGTGCTTAATAAGTCCTTTGGGTTTGATTGAGAGCACAATATACTGGCTGTGCCATTCACGTATCATTTACTACATGCTTCTTGTAATGGAGACACATTCCCTCTCCTCAGTTATATGGTAAGTTTCTAGGTTGTGCCTTAACATCGCACCGCAAGTGGTGCCTTAAACAGAGTACTGTGCTTAATGAATATTAGATTAAAAAAATAATGCTGCCTTCAGTAAAAAATGCTTTCTATGTGGCTGGTATTGATATACTTTTTTTGGAGGTATCCTCTGATCATATATAATCTCTAAGGCCCCTTATACTTTAAAATCCTATGAAATTTCTTTCTACTCATCTTTGATCCATCTACCTATTATCTATCTATCTATCTATCTATCTATCTATCTATCTATCTATCTATCTATCTCTATCATCCATCCTTATATATCTATGCATCTATCATTCATCTTTATCTCTCTCTTTTTCTTTATTCTATCTTCCATCTATCTATCTGTCCATCCTTCTATCTTCCATCTATCTCATTTCATCTCTCTCTCTCCACTCCCTCTCTTTCTCTCTCTCTGTCTCTCTTTCTTTGTCTCTTTGGCTTTCTGCCTCCCTCTCCCTCTATCTCTTTATTCTGTCTATCTTCCATCTATCTATCCATCCATCCTTCTATCTTCCATCTATCTCAGTTTGTATCTCTCTCTCTCTCCACTCCCTCTCTTTCTCTCTCTCTGTCTCTCTTTCTTTCTCTCTCTCTTTCTCTCTTTGGCTCCCTGCCTCCCTCTCCCTCTCTCTCTTCATTGTATCTTCCATCTATCTATTTATCTATTTATCCATCCTTCTATCTTCCATCTATCTCATCTTATCTCTCTCACTTTCTTTCTCTCATTCTCTCTCTGGCTCTTGCTCTCTCTCCCTCCCTCTATCTCTTCATTGTATCTATCATCCCTCTTTATCTATCTATCCATCTATCATTCATCTATCTTTATCTCTCTCTTTCTCTTTATTCTATCTTCCATCTATCTATTTATTTATCTATCCATCCTTTTATTTTCCATCTATCTCATCTCTCTCTCTTCTCTCTCTCTCCCTCTCTCTCCCTCTCTCCTCTCCCTCTATCTCTTCATTCATTCTATCTATCCCTCTATCAATCTATCAGTACATATTTATTAAGCACCTACTATGTGCCAGGCACTGTGCCAAACACCACGTATGCAACGAAAGGCAAAAATAGTCCCTGATCTCAAGGAGTGCACAATCTAATGGAGGAAACAACCACATAAACCACTACATATAAACAAGGTAACAGGATGTAAACAGGATGAGCTGGAGATAATTATCAGAGAGGAGGCACTACCAAATGCAGATTGTCCATCTCCACTCCCTTTCCTGCCATCTCTCACCAGCTCCCTTGCCACTTGCTGCACAGCCTCTACTCTGGAGGTGTTAATCTTTTTACATTGGGACTTCTTCCTTGGGGCTCCTACTGTTCTGAGTTTTTAATGCCTCACCTGGCCAGCTATTTCAGACATTCCCAGACTCTTCAGACCAACTGTTTTCTGGACCACATGCATACCCTTCATCCCTCTAGTTCTAGAACTGTAATCAAACCAGTGTACTCCCCTATAATTTCACTCACTCTGCCTGTAACTTTTGAGACCAAAGTGTCCCACTTTTAACACCATTCTCCTATATATCTTGTCTCTACTATTAGAATATAGCCTCATTAAGGGCAGGAACTACCTTTGCTTCTTACAAAGTGCTTTGATTGCCTGAACTTGGTACAGCACCTAGAATAAAGTGCTTAATACATGATTTTTCATTCATTCATTCAAAATCCAGTGCACTTCTCATACCTTTACACTGGTTTTTTTTAACCTTAACTCTTATTCAGTTACATGGCCCCTGAATCTGTGCCTGTTCTCCTCTGACTCTTAGAATCCCTTGTTTTGAATTGTGAATTGGCTCATTCCAGAATCAGTTTAAAGCTATGCTCCAAATGTTATTAAGTTGTGCATGACCTTTGATCCAGAAACACCACTACTGGACTCTACCCACAAAGAGATCAAAGAAAGGATAAAATATCTACACTTACAAACATGTTTATATGTGGTTTTAAATGGTGGCAAAGATCTAGAACTAAGGAAGTAACCATCAATGGAGGAATGGCTTAAATTATTGTATGAAAATGTGACAGAATATTGTTTTCTTGTAAGAAATGATGAAAGGGAAGGTTTCAGAGAAATCTGGGAGGATGTGCAGAGTGAAGTGAGGAAAGCCAGAAGAATAATTTACACAAAAGCAACAATATTGTGAAAATAAATACAACTTTGAAAGACTTAAGAACTCTGACGAACTCAATAACCAACCACACAGCTCCTGATGACCCATGAGAAATCAGGCTACCCACCTCCTGAGTGGAAGCACAGAGGATAGATCTTTAGGATGGATATTTTGACCAATGAGCAAATCAGTTTTGCTTTACCACACATATTTATTATAAGAACTTTTCCTCCCCCAGTGAGGGAGGGAGGAAGGAGAAAAAGAAAACAGATTTTTGTTAATTGGAAAAATAAAACAAAATTAAAAAAAACCATCTCTACTCACATTCTACCTCCTACATGAAGCCTTTCTGTTCTGAACCTTCAGATGCTTGTGCCTCCCCACTAAAATTTCCTTTATTTAATTTGCTTATATATTAGTATTTCCTTCTCTGTGTATGTGGTCTCTCCTGATAGACTGTTACTTCCTTGAGGGCAGGGACTTTCATTTCTATCTTTGTTTCCCTAGCACTTGGCACATAGTAGTTGCTAATTAATGTTTAAAACTTCTGTAAGTTTATTTTTTTAATGAAAAAATCTATTTTTTACCTTTTTACCTGCCTTCCCCTCAAAATAAGAAAAAAAATCCCCCCAAAACCATGATAATATACATGCACAGTTAAGCAAATTCTAAAATTGGCCACATCCAAGGGAAATATCTAATCTATTGATACACACACACATATCTTGATAGAGATACATATTTGTACACATATATACATATGTTTATATACACATGCATGTGTATATATGCACACACATATATCTACATCTGTCTATACATATATATTTTTTGATAGAGATACATACGCACACACACACACACATATCTATCAATACACACCCATATCTTGATAGAGATACATATTCGTACCTGTATATAGATACATACATATGCATGTCTCTCGCCCTCCCCTCTCTGTCTCTGTCTGTCTGTCTCTTCCCCCCTCTGTCTCTGTCTGTTTGTCTGTCTGTCTCTCTCCCCCTCTTTCTCCCTCTTCTTCTCTCTCTCCCTCCCCCACCCTCCCTCCTTCTCTCTCTCTCTCTGTCTCTCTCTCTGTCTCATTCTGCAATCTGAGTCCGTCACCTCTTTGTCTAAAGCTGGGTAGCATCTTTCATCATCAACCTTCCAGAATTATGGTTGGTCATTGGGAATTAATACTTTTTTTTTGAATAGTTGTCTCAGGACAAGCATGAAGGGGACCTGCCACTTTGGGCCTGGGATGATGCTAATTCAATGCCTTCATTTTACAGGTGCAGCGATTTTGGCAAGATGATAATTTGCTGGGTTTTTATTCTGGGCCAGCATTTGTCTATCAGCCTGCATCTCTGCACCATCACGAGAGAGCGAGGGTGTTAGTTTAGGCAGCTGCTGGAGCAGGCATCCCGACAGCTCTTGCTCGCTCCCTCCCCTCCCTTGGTGTTCCCTGCTCTTAGAAAGGCACTTTTCCTTAGGGCCCCTGTTGGGTCTCTTTTATCAGTTGCTAGGTATAGCCAGGTGTGTCAGCTGAAGTAGTGGAAATTTCTATTCAACTTATAAATAGTTGAAGAGCCCGACTTAGTGAAATGTGAACCGAGCAAATATTCCATTGTATCCTGGGTGGGGGGATTGGGATTCAACTGTAGCGCTGTCATGTCAGTCACGTCAGGGTTGTTCTGAGTAATGCCACAGCTCTATAAGTTATTCATGGGAATGGAGCAAACAAAGGTTCATCCCATAGTGAATAATGAACATTCTTTTACCTGAAGCTGGGTCCCTGGGAGAAGACTGGGGCTATAAGTCACCTAACCAGAGGCAGAAATAGACCTCACACCCCTCTGGGTCAGAATCCTCTGCAGACGCCAGCCGCTCTGATCAAAAGCCCACAGAGTCCCATGATGCCTGTAGACACTGAGCTTCTGCAGCCTAGGAAATGAATAGGGAGAGTGGGACTTACTTCTCCCACATTTATGGGGTTAAAAAGGTCAAGGAAATTTATTAGCCAATTTACTAGCAAGCTCACAGATTTAGAGCTCGAAGCCTTACAAGGTTGTCACGTTCCCTTCCCTCATTTCACAGTAGAAAACTTGAGGTCCAGCTGGGTTAAATGATTTACTTAGGCTCATATAGGTAGTAAGTGCCTGATGCTGGATTTGAATTCAGGCCCATCATTTTATCCACTGTCAGTCAGTCGATCCATTGATAAACATTTATTAAGTGCCTACTGTATGCCAGGAACTGCGCTAAGTGCTGGGGATATAAAGAAAAACAAAAGACAGTCTTTGCCCTTGAGAAGCTCACAACTAATGGGGAGATAAAATGCCAAACAACTGTGTACAAACAAGTTATCTATAGATAATTGGATAATCAACAGAGGGAAGCCAACAGAATTAAGAAAGCCTGGGAGAGGCTTCCTGTAGAAAGTGAGATTTTAGCTGGACTTGAATGAAGCTAGGGTTGGTCATCATGCCATCTGGCAGCCTTTTTATTTTGTTCAAGCATCAAGATCCCTGTTCCTTCTTGATGTCTTAAAATAGAAGGAAGCCAAGAGTTACTCATTGACTGATGATCATCTTAGAGATTTCATTTCAATAATGGTTTGTGCCTTTAAAATAAAGTGTTTTGAGGGTGCAGATTCATTTCGACCTGTTAAACATTCACAAACCACCAAGTGGTGGTACACATCTGTAGCCCCCTGCTGCTGTGGAGACAGAGGTGGATCTCTTGAGTTCAGGAGTTCTGAGGTATAGTCAAATTAAAGCCATGTCTACACTAACCCTGGCATAAATATGGCAGCCCCTCAGGGAGAGCGGAGTGGGGCAGCAAAGGATGAACTAGTCCAAGGTGGAAAAATGGAACAGGTTAAAGCTTCCATGCAGATTAATAGTGTGATTAGGGCTGTGAATGGCTCCTAAACTTAACTGGGTGAGATAAGAAGACCAAGTCTCAAAAACAAAAAGTCATGAATCTGTCAGCAAGCATTTATTAGATGCCTGCTGTTTTCTGGGAACTGTGCTAAGTGCTGGGAATTTAGATATAAAGAAACAATTGTTACTCTCAAGGAATTACATAATTGCAGACAATATATGCATATTTATACAGATGCATACATATGCATGCATGAGAACATGAATATATACATGCATGTATAGATATTATATATATGCATTATATATGCATATATACATATATACACCCAGAATAAATATAAAATGGATGCAAAGTAGTTAGGGAAGGAGAGCACTAGCAGTTGGAAGGTTCCATGTGTTTAAGATGCATCTTGAAGGAAGACAGAGATTCTGAGGCAGAGGTAAGGAGGTGCTTTGTGGGAGGAAATTTGAGGACAGTTTGGCTGGATCCTAGAGAATGAGAGAGGAGAATATTGTATGATCAAGATAATTATGTGAAGAGCCAATTAATTAAGTTATTAAGTAATTAAGTGCCACTGAAGCAATGTTATATGCAAGGCACTCTACTAGACTTTCAAACCTCAGTCTATCAATAAGCATTATTAAGCACCTTCTATGTTCCAAGTGAGAGCAGCTAGGGGGTACAGTGGATAAAGAGCCAGGCCTGGAGTCAGGAAGACCTGAGTTCAAATATGACCTCAGACACTAGCTGTATGACTCTGGGTAAGCCATTTAACCCTGTTTGCCTCAGTTTCCTCATCTGTAAAATGAACCGGAGAAGGAAATGGCAAACCGCTCCAGTATCTTTGCCAAGAAAACCCCACAAAGGGGTCATAATTAGACCTGACCGAGAAATGACTAAGCAACATCAACAGTGTTCCAAGCATTGTGTGAGGAACTAGGTATATACAAAGAGAGTCAATTGTGGGAGAAGATGCTAAGTAAATAAAAACATGAGTTAGTGCCTCCAGAACAGTTTCATGGGTGAGCTAAGAAAGAGCTACAGATAAGACAAATGTAAATAACATTGTGATAGAGGCATGGGAGAAGTAACGATTAAAACTTATGATGATAAATAAGATTTCTCATTTGTTAGCTCTTTCTTATTACTTCTTATAGGCTCATAAACTGTTCACATACAGGATCCTAGATCCAGAACTCAGAGGGACCTTAGAGGTCTTTGAGTCCATTTGCCTTATTTTACAGATAGGAAACAGGTCCACGGTGGTTAAGTGACTAAGATTTTGACACAAAATGTTTTGGACTTCAGTGAATCCATTATCTCAACCCAGTGGGCTCCCATCTAATGGTACAAATCATGATCCAACCATGCCTTCTCATCTTGCAGTGTTCTTGTCATGTCCTTCCAAAAATTCTCCAAAGAGGATTGACCCGACTAAATACACCATAAACCTTCCCTTATCATGGATTAATATTTGTAATAATAACTATTATGTAATTGATGTAATGGACACACAGAAGCCCACAGAAAGTGTTCTTAATTTGAAGATTTTAGTTTAAGAGAACTTGACAAGCTTTACACTCCCCAAGATAGCTTGCCGTGGGTGAGACCACTTATAGAGTATTGTATTCAGTTATGGGTACCACATTTTAGGAAGATCCCTGAGAAGTTGGAGGGGGTCTAGAAGTGGGCAAATAGGATGGCAAAGGGCCTTGAGCTGGCACCAAATTATTATTGGTTGAAGGTCCTGGAAAATTTTAGCTTAGAGAAGACTTAGGAGGGACATGAAATCTGTATTTACATATGTATCTTCAGTTCTGTTATGGGGAAGAGGGTTTAAGCTTATTATCTTTGGTCTAAGAAGGGAGAAGTAGACGGGAGCTTCAAAGAGGAAAATTTAAGTTTGATATCATGCAAACTTTCCTCACAATTAGAATTATCCAAAAGTAGAACAGGGCTACCTTGAGGAGGACCTCTCTGGAGGTCTTCAATAAAGTCAGGATGGATCCTTGTCAGATGTATTGTAGAGGGTTGGACAAGAGATTCACTCTGGTACTTTGTGACCCCGAGGCACTGTGATGCCATCTATCGGTTCATGGATTGTTAACCCCATTCTTGGTGGAAAGATAATTATGATTTTATTAACTAAAGTCAGAGGAGTGGTGCAGTGGAAAGAGTGTTGGACTTGTAGTTAGGAAGACCTGAGTTCAAATCAAATCTCAGATACTTCTGAGCAATGTGACCCTGGGCAAGTCACTTAACCTCTTCCATTGACCTCATCTATAAAATGGGTATCATAAGAACTCCTACATCATTGGGTTGTTGTAAAGCTCAAATGAGATAATCTTGTGTTTTGCATGCAAAGTGCTTTGCAACCTTTAAAGTGTTATTTCAATTCTGACTACTATTAGTGGTAAATATACCTTATTAAATCAACTGGGAGAAATAAGATGATGCTTTGTTAGCCTTAAAGTACTACATTGTTATAATTAATAATTGACAAGTTATAGCACATGGGCTCCCGAAGCAAGAGCTAAGACCAATATTCTTCCAGAAATGTTATATGACTGAATTATGGAATGCCACAGTCTCTGAAGAATTTAGGTCAAGGATTACTCAAAGGAAAATGGAGTGAGGCATGGTGAGGGTACATAGTCTCTGATCCATTTCAAACTAGGAATTGAATGGAAAAAAGTGGCATAAATGATATCACAAGAGAAGTGTTTGACCAGAGAAACTGGTCAATCATTTAGTGAGAGCAACAGCTACCCCAAGGAGCCCATTGGTATTTTCACATTGGGAAGAGAACATAAGCAAGTTGGGCACCGTTTAAAAGGCTCACACCCACCATGGACCTCTCTACTTACCTCTGGGTGAGTCTTAGCTTCAATTCTTCAGAGACTGTTCAATTCCATGATTTGAAGCCATAAAGCATTTCTGGAAGGAAATCAGTCTTCCACACTAATGATTCTCTTAGGGGGTTGCTAAAAGTTGTCCAAATATTTAGAATAACTACAGCTCAGATTTATGTAATGCTTTTAGGTTTACAAAGGGATTTAAGCTCATTTTCTCCATTGGGTCATTTTACCTGTGGTGGGTTCATAGGTGGGCACAAATCAGAATTACATAGGAGGTGGCCTGATTGTTGAAGCGACTCACAGGATCATAGATTGAGAGTGGGAAGGGCTTTTTGGAATGATCTAATCCAAGCCTTCATTGTTTTGATGAGGAGAATGAGGCCTAGAGTTAAATGACTTAACTAAGGTCATACATTTTGTAACCATTAGAGGTGAGATTTGAACCTAGCTTCTCTGACTCAGGAGCCAGAGTTCTTTCCACTGGGCCACCTTGCCTCTTTGAATCGATGAGATCTTAGATTCATGGATACTGAGAGTAGCAAAATGTCCTGAAGTGGGAAAAAGAAATTGAGCGCAAGTCTGGGAAAATGAGGATCTTGAATCAGGAGGCTTAAAAGGAGGCAGGTGATTGAAGGCAATTAATCACATTTCAAACTCTGGCTGACAAAACTAAGGAGTGAATGTGGCTCTCTCTATAAAAAGTAAGCTCCTTGTTACTTTTCCTTCTCCCCCTCATATGTAGAGTGGGTGAGTTTTGGTGACAGACTGTTTCGAAAGTAGCTGGGGATGTAAGATTTGAATAATGCTTGGCAACCACTTTAGGATAATTATCTGACTTCGACAGAGAGAGAGAGAGAGAGAGAGAGAGAGAGAGAGAGAGAGAGAGAGAGAGAGAGAGAGAGAGAAAGAGAGAGAGACGGACTTCGATATTCTTCTTAACCAGACTTGAGAAAGCAAATATAGGGGGAGGGGTGGAGTGGGATGAATCATCCCTTGAGAGGAGATGGGGGTGTCTAAACACCCTCCTCACCACCTGACACATTTTCCTAAATTCTGTCTGGCTTGATGCCTAGTATCGGTAGGCAGGGAGGTCCAAATTCAATTTGAGCATTTATTAAATGCCTACTATATGCCAGGAATTGTACAAAGTGCTGGGTGGAGAGGTACAAAGAAGGAAATAAAAATAATTTTTGTCCTCAGGAAGGTCTCAACCTACAGAATAGTCTGAAGATTTTTCAAAAGTTTCTTCTTGAGCTCTGGAGTTATCACAAAGCAGGAGATCTTAACCTGGAATCTGTGAACTTGATTTTTTTAAAAACTGTATTATAGTTTCCTTTGTATTCTTATGTATTTTATGTATTTAAAAACATGATTTTGAGAATTGATCTATGGATTTCACCACATACTGCCAAGGGATCCATGACAAAAAGATTACCAAGCTTTGCTTTAGAGGTTTTTAGGCTACCGGAATCTGTTCTGGTCTTAATTTTGCTGGTTTTTTTGTTTGTTTTTGGACCATTTATATATATTCCTTAACTGTAAAACAAGGCATTTTTGAAAGGAAGGCAGTATTATGCAGAAGAATGAGCTCTTTCGTTGGAAGTCAGAGGGCCTAGATTGAAATCGTGATGCTTACTACCTGTTTTACTTTGGGCAAATCTCTTAACCATCCTGGGTTTCAGTTTGCTTATTTGTAAAATGAGAGAGTTAGAGTGAGTGGCCTCTGAAATCACTTCTAGCTTTAGATCTTTAATGCTATGATATTAACATACATGTCTTCTCTCTCCTCTACTAGACTGAGACCAAGGGAGTTTAAGTGACTTTCCAAGGTCATACTGGTAAGTGTCAGAGATGAGATTTGAACCCAGATCCTAACTCCAGTGACAGTGTTCTTCCCATGTGAATGAGATAAGATGTGGAAAGTGCTTTACAGATCTTCAAAAGCAGTAAGGATGTCAGTGGTTATTATTAGTAGGTACCCAGTAAATATCTACTGAATGATCCCCAAGGTCCCTGTCAGCTTTTCCATTCCCTAGGTCTGTGTGATGACAACAGCCTGTGACATCTCATAGTCTCATTTCCAGGCAGCAGAGGCACGTACTAAATGCTGGAGTTGCCCTCTGTGTGCTGTGACCATGTACTACCCTCCCTGGGGAAGGTGCGTGCACGCACAGTTTCTGTATCTCTTCCAAGTCCCTTGGGCAAAAGTTGGATGCAAAAACCTTATGAACTATGATAGCAGATGAACTATGCTTTCATAACCAGCAAACTCATCTACTCTCCCCACTCATCCCCTCAGCTTTCTCTGCCTTAGGACTAATTTCAGGCAGTCTGTTTATAGGGGAAAAAAGATTTTTATTGGTGACAAACACACTACAGGATTAAGAATTAAGTGGGCTCTGGAAGGAGAAATACAGAAATACAGGGAAACTGGGTAGTCTCTTCATAGAGTCTATAAAAAGACCTCTTTCCCCAGGGGGAATCCAGTATTGTATTAATCACGCAGAAAAGAAAACATATGCTTCTTGGGTATAAAGTTAAAATAAATTAATTTCACTGCCTTACTCATAACTGCTGAAAGTCAAGCAGGAGGGGTCCTTGCCAGGCTTCCCTTGCTCTTAATGTCATGAGAATGAGAGCTGAAAGGGGAGATAAGGAGCATCTAGTACAACTCGTTCATTTTGGAGATAAGAATGCTGAGACCCAAAGGGGCGAAATGGCCAATAGAAGGTCACCCAGGAAGGCAGCAGTCAGGATTTGAACCCAAATTCCCCAACTCCAAATTCAGCCATCTTTCTACTATGTTGCAGATACAGCATGACCCAATTGAACGAGCACTGAACTTGGAGTCACTTGAGTCTACAGTCAGGTTCTGATGGCTGCTTATTGCCTGTGACCTTGGGCAATTCACACAAGCTTGTATAACAGATGCCCTCGAATATCCTTTTGAGATCTTCATCTATTGCTCAATGAACCCCCCTGCAAGATGGCAGTTACTGTAATAATGATGAGCACCCTACCCACATCCACTTTAGGGTCCCTCACAGGAGGTTACTAGTTCCAAGAAGCACTAGCATCTCTAGCCTGTATGGAAGTGCCTTAACCTATCAGCATCATAAAGATGCAGCATGGTCAGCTTACATGACGGCTTTAGAGTTGGGGAGATCTGCTTTCAAATCCAGACTCAGACATTGATATGTTCTGTAGCCTCACACAAGTTACTTCTCCCCAGGAATCTATTTTCTCATCTGTAAAATGGAAATAATTTTTGTAGGGTGGTGAAGATCAAATGGAGGGAGGGAATAAGCATTTATATATTGTGCCTACTATGTGCCAGGCACTCTGCTAGGCATTTTTTTACAAATGTTTTCTCATTTGAACCTTACAACAACCCTGCAAGATAGATGCTGTTATTATCCTCATTTTACGGTTGAGGAAACTGAGGCAGAGGTTAAGAGACTTCCCAGGGTCATACAGCTAGTAAGTGTCTGAGGCTGGGTTTGAAATCAATCACCTATTCCTCTACCCATTGAGTCACCTCACCTTTGAGAGGCAACATGATGCAGTGGAAAGAGATATTATTATTCTTATTTTACTTAATTTGGAAGAAGGAGGTGACTTGCCCAGGGTCATGCAGTTTTTAAGTGTTAGAGGTAGGACTTGGACCCAGGTCTTCCAACACTGTATCCACTGTACTGAGCTGTTTCTAAAAAAGTGCAGATCTATGTGGTGGATGTAAATAACTCACCCATTCCCTGTTCTCACGGTTCCCCCATCCACTTAAGTGTTCACAATGATTCTGACACACAATTTTCTCCATTCATTCCAACATTTTATTTCTTATCAAGAAATCTTGTTCATCCATAGAACTGCTGATATTTCTTTTGGAGCAAGATCATGAGCCCTTGGGGAAAATGTCTGCTAGGGCAAGAGACGGTGCGATGTGATAATAAGTAGATTCACGCTGATCTCAGAGTATTTTGAGGGTTCACAGATGTGTGTGACAGCCAGGTTTCTGTTTCTTTTTCTTCTCCTTTCTTTTAATTCCTCTTAAGCTATTAATAGTCTTGACATTTACTTGGTGAGCTACAAGATCTAAGCTAGCTTTGTAAATAGCCCCATGCCCACTCTTCCAGGGCAAATGACTTCTTTTGTGTATGCCTATTAAGTGGGAATCTGTCATTGATTTAACTGCCTACTGTGGGAGGGAAATGGTCCACTAGGGGTGTGTGTGTGTGTGTGTGTGTGTGTGTGTGTGTGTGTGTGTCCGCGTATGAATGCACAAATGGATTAGGATCAATTTAAATTGAGTGAGTGTTTTTTGAAAGCTAACCTGAAGATTTAGCAGCCTTCTATCTAAGTAGAGGATAAATGATGGACCTGTGATTTTCATTGGGATAGAGAGTTCCCGGGTGAGAGGACTCTTTCTACAGAAACAGGTCAATACTCTTTCTAACACTTATGGTCTTAGAGAATTGCTTAGAGCATAGAAAGGTAAAGAGATTCTCCCAGGGTTACGCGGACAGTATACATACATGAGGCAGCATCTGAACCCAGGCTTTCCTTGACTCAAAGCTGGCTCTCTATTCACAACACAGCACTGCTTCCTTTTCAAGGCTTGGCCAAATATTTATGACCACATAGGTTCTTCTACCTACTATCTATCTACTACCTACTACCATCAGTGCGAGTCTGGGCAAGTCACTAACCTTTCTGATCCTCAGTTTCCTCATTTGTAAAATTAAAGCAGCATGCTGAGCTCGGAGTTAGGAAGACCTGAGTTCAAATTCAGCATCAGATGCTTACTAGCTGCGTGACCCTGGGCAAGTCACTTAAACCTGTTTGTCTCAGTTTCCTCATCTGTAAAATGAACTGGAGAAGGAAATGGCAAAGCACTCCAATATCTTTGCCAAAAAAGCCTCAAATGGGGTCACAAAGAGTCTGAAACAACTGAGATGACTGAACAACAATTATAATCCTACACAAACAAAGAGGACAGGAGCTAAGATGTAAAACTGGGGAGTCTCTTGGGATTTTGTTTTCTTTCTGAAATTTTTTAGATGGAAAGTGGCAGAATAGAAAGTAATGTGCTTTTGGAGTCAAAGGGTATTAAAATGTTAGTTCTTCCATGGTTTTGTGATCTGAGGAAAAGGATCAGTCAGTCAGTCAACTAGTATTATTTTGAGGGGGGAAGGCAGGACAGTTGGGGTTAAGTGACTTGCCCAAGGTCACATAGTTAGTAAGTGTGTCAAGTGTCTGAGGTTGGATTTTGAACTCAGGTCCTCCTGACTCCGGGGCCAGTGTTCTACTCACTTTGCCACCTAGCGGCCCCTCAGCTAGTATTTTTTAAGCTCCTCTTATGTGTCAAGTGCTGGGAACATAAAAAAGCTCTGTCTTCCCCCCCCCCAAAAAAGAGTCTCAAAGCAATGCAGTCCTTGTTCTCAAGGAGATCCTAGTCTAGCAGGGGAAACAGCAGGCAAACAGCTGTGGGGGTGGTCTCAGAGTGTAGGTGCTAAGATTAAGGATGTGCTATTGAATTTTGTTTCATCATAATGAAGAGGTTAATTGCTTCAAACTGAGCATTGAAGGCTCAGTGGGGGCCTGAGCAAAATATTTTCCAGGAATGCATGGTATATTGGATAAAAGATTAGCCTAGGGCCCAGGAAGATATGGGTTCAAATTCTGCCTTTGGCACCTGTTAGCTAAGTGACCAGTGGACTGCTAACCTCTCAGTGCTCCCAAGCAACTCTTAATGACTACAAATTACAGAGGAGTTGCTGTACTACATCTGTGGATGGAGGTCCCTTACCGAGAGGTTCTCAAACTGATGAAATCAATCACAAGTTCAAATAGATTGAGAGAAAAATTTATGGGGATAAAACAGAAAGTAGTTACATGACAAAAAATGAAGGCCCTAGCACTAATAGTAGAGGCTGATCCTGACTAGAGATTTAGCCATACATCTGAGACTCCATTTTTCACATTTGTAAAATGTGGCAGATGGTCTCTGAGGCCCCTTCCTGCTCTAAAGCTCTGATCCAGTGACTTCTGACCTTCAGATTAAGTTTTGAGTCAAGATCGAGAAGATGAAAAAGTTGTTTTTAATGTTACTCCCTCACCTCCCCCCACCATGATTCGATGTGATTAACCATTTAAAGTGCTATCCAAATAAATGATCGACTATTTTTATTAAACACATATTACAATTTATTTTCCCCTATGTAATTAGGGATAATCATTGCTGCCAGATTATAAAATGACATGTCAACGAATGGAAGAGATAATCATGGCTGCAAACAGGGGAAGGCATACATAACACCTGAAGCCTATAATTAATTCTCTCTCTCCCCCTCCCATCGTATTTGGTGCCTTTTAGGTGGCATAGAACTTTTACATAGTCATCGAAGTCATCTGGGGATTCTACTCTTTATGCAAATTCATAAGCAAAGTATGGTGGAAATGCAGCCAGAAGAACTTGGTTTAAGACTTGGCTCCACCACCTACCATCTGGGTGACTTTGGGCAAATCCATTTCACATCTTTCGCCTGTTTCCTCTTATGTCAAATCAGCAGATTGGATGAGATGATCTCTAAGGTGGCCTCTAACACCGGTAGTCCATGATTCTGTTCTCTCATAAATGTGTCAAAGTCCAGGACTGGTCTTACCTGAGACTTCACATAGCGCTCTCAATCTCTCCAATGTGCTCACTAGGTACCATTTCACGTTTATTCCATGTTGTTGTTTGGTCATCCCACTTGTGATCAACTCTTTGTGACCCTGTTTGAGGATTTATTGGAAAAGATACTAGGATAGCTTGCCTTTTCCAGGTCATTTTACAGATAAGGAAACTGAGGACAAACAAAATGAAGTGACTTGCCCATCACGTATTTAGGGTCTGAGGCCAGATGTGAAGTCACGAAGATGAGTCTTCCTGATTCTAAGTGGAGTGCTCTGTTGACTGTACCACCTAG